>NW_027139870.1:0-80000 GCF_035084215.1 Heptranchias perlo | reverse complement strand
TCCCCTCTCTCTCTCACCGCCTCTCTCCCCTCTCTCTCTCGCCGCCTCTCTCTCTCGCCGCCTCTCTCCCCTCTCTCTCACCGCCTCTCTCCCTCTCTCTCTCGCCGCCTCTCTCCCCTCTCTCTCGCCGCCTCTCTCCTCTCTCTCTCGCCTCCTCTCTCCCCTCTCTCTCTCGCCTCCTCTCTCCCTCTCTCTCTCGCCGCCTCACTCCCCTCTCTCTCTCGCCGCCTCTCTCCTCTCTCTCGCCGCCTCTCTCTCCTCTCTCTCGCCGCCTCTCTCCCCTCTCTCTCGCCGCCTCTCTCCCCTCTCTCTCGCCGCCTCTCTCCCCTCTCTCTCGCCGCCTCTCTCTCGCCGCCTCTCTCCCCTCTCTCTCGCCGCCTCTCTCCCCTCTCTCTCGCCGCCTCTCTCCCCTCTCTCTCGCCGCCTCTCTCCTCTCTCTCTCAGCCGCCTCTCTCCCCTCTCTCTCTCCCCTCTCTCTCTCTCGCCGCCTCTCTCCCCTCTCTCTCACCGCCGCCTCTCTCCCCTCTCTCTCGCCGCCTCTCTCCCCTCTCTCTCTACGCCGCCTCTCTCCCCTCTCTCTCACGCCGCCTCTCTCCCCTCTCTCTCGCCGCCTCTCTCCCCTCTCTCTCGCCGCCTCTCTCCTCTCTCTCTCGCCGCCTCTCTCCCTCTCTCTCTCCCTCTCTCTCTCTCGCCGCCTCTCTCCCCTCTCTCTCGCCGCCTCTCTCCCCTCTCTCTCTCGCCGCCTCTCTCCCCTCTCTCTCGCCACCTCTCTCCCCTCTCTCTCTCGCCGCCTCTCTCCCTCTCTCTCTCTCGCCGCCTCTCTCTCTCTCTGTCTTTTTCTCTGTCACTCTGTCCCCCTCTCTCCCTCTGCCTCTTTCCCCCTCTCTCTCTCTATCTTTTTCTCTTCCCCTCTCTTTCGCTGCCTCTCTTTTTCTCTCACTCTCTGTTCCTCTATCTTTCTCTGCCTCTCTCCCCTCTCCGTCATTTTCTCTCTCTCTCTCTATCTCTCTCTGCCTCTTACCCCCTCTCCTCTGTCTCTCTGTCCCTCTCTCTCCCTCTGCCTCTTTCCCCCTCTCTCTCTGTTTCTCTCTTTCTCTGTGTGTGTCTCTCTCTCTCTCTGCCTCTCTCCCCCGTCTCTCCGTCCTTTTCTCTCTCTCTCTATCCCTCTCTTTCTCCCTCTGGCTCTCCCCCTCTCTCTCTGTCCTTTTCTCTCTCTCTGTTGTCTCTGAATTTTTCTTGATTGAAAAGTACTCTGAAATATTTCAGTCTCACTGTTTAAAGTAACAACAATTAAACAGCCCAGAGAGGCCTCCCTCCATCCCTCTCTCTCTGTCCCTCTCTCTCTCCCCCTCTCTCTCTGTTTTTCTATCTCATTTAAACAGAGAGAGTCTGACCGAACCGATCATTTTCTCTCTCTCTCTGTCCCTCACTCTGTTCACCTTTCTGCAGCATTTTTGTTTATTAAAATGTTTTTCTATATTAAAACTTCAATTAGAGGCTGGAAACCTGTCAGTTAAATCTCGTTTCTCAACCTTTGGATGATTTGAGTGTTTGAAATGGTGCTGTGCCCTGAGCTCGGAACCTGTTTGCCATCCAGACCCGGGGAGGTGAGAATGAGATGGAGCCCCTGCTCCCTCCACAGCTCTTTACAGTAAACACACAGAGAGAATGAAATGGTCAAACACTGTCTGAGGAACAGCAGCCATTCCAGCTCTGCAGCCCTTGTGTATTCGGAGCAGATTCCGCCCAACTTTAGTTCTTTAAATGTGGACGCCGGGCAGGGTGGGATGTGTCGGAGGTCCCTGGGTGTTTGGGTCACAAGGGGAGAGGGGGAGACAGGCTGAGGGTGGGGGGGACTCGGTTTGGGGTGAGGGAAGAGGGGGAGACAGGCTGAGGGTGGAGGGGACTCGGTTTGGGGTGAGGGAAGAGGGGGAGACAGGCTGAGGGTGGGGGGGACTCGGTTTGGGGTGAGGGAAGAGGGGGAGACAGGCTGAGGGTGGAGGGGACTCGGTTTGGGGTGAGGGAAGAGGGGGAGACAGGCTGTGAGGGTTTCAAATCAGTAAAATAGGTCCTTGAAATGTGGCTCATTCCAGCAGACAGGTCTCCTGTCAAACCAGTCCTGCCCTGGGCTGTCCCTGGATTAACATGAGAATGGACAGGTCCCTGAGGGAGACACATTGAGATTCAGTCTAATATCTCAAAGGCTGAAGCAGGGAGCTCCCCGGGGGTAGGGGATGGCCGTGAGTCTCGTCCCAAACCCTCCCCAGGGGCGGGACAATCTCTCAGTCTGCCGGGGTCCTCCAGCCTGTCCTGAGTGTATTTCTCTCTCTGTCTCTCTCCCAACTTTTCTCTCTCTTTAGATTCTCTGGTTTGTAATCGGGATTTGTGTCTCAGTATTGGTGCTGAGGATTGTCGGTGTAACTGGGAGAGGGAGTGGGTGTGGGGGTATTCTGGGCTCTTGCTGTGCCTTTTTAATCCCTTGCATTTGTATTTTAATCAATTCCCTCTCTCTCTCTCTCTCCCCTCAGGAAACTTTTGATGAATACTGCAAGGAGATGATCCAGAAAGAGACATTTTGTGAGAAGGAGGAGGAGGAATCCTGGGCCAAGAATCGTTCTCTCCGCTGGGGACTGACTGACTGAGACCTTCACCGCAGCCTGGACCCGATGGGGGCCACGTGATTAATGTTTGGGTTACTCTGGGGACACTGGGGATCACTGTGACATTCTGGGGACACTGGGGGATCACTGTGACATTCTGGGGACACTGGGGATCACTGTGACATTCTGGGGACACTGGGGATCACTGTGACATTCTGGGGACATTGGGGGATCACTGGGACATTCTGGGGACACTGGGGGTCACTGGGACATTCTGGAGACACTGGGGATCACTGGGACATTCTGGGGACACTGGAGGATCACTGGGACATTGTACAGGAGCTGACTCTGAGACACACACTGACCGTCTGACAGTGCAGCGCTCCCTCAGTACCGACCGTCCAACTGAATATCACCATCTGTTCGAGCCCAAATTCCTCCCTTCGTTCATTGCAAGTGCAACTTTTCAGAAATAACACAAAGTGGATCAAACTATTATTCAGAGGCTGACAATGTGACATATCTCGGGTCTTAATTGAAATTAAAAGCTCTTTTAGGAGCGTCCTGCAGCACGCAGAGAGCCCAAATGTGAAAACAGCCTCCAAATGTTTTCTTAGTTTGAAGTTTAATTTTTGAAAAGGTCACTGACAACTCAGAAAGAAATCGTGTTAATTCCGAAGCCATTTTGGGCCCCCATGTGAAATTGTATTGTAATGGAACCACACAGACACATGGGGAAGCTCGGGAGCAAACTGATTGGAATTTGAGATTTTAATCCCATATTCATTTGTGGCACAGCTCAGCTCAATTCAAACCCAATGTCTGTGCAAGGGACACGTGTCTCCTGACTGTACAGTCTGTGTGTGTGTGTGTGTGTGTGTGTGTGTGTGTGTCTCAGTCTCACTGGTCCCATAACATAACTTTAAAGCAGTAAAATTAACCAGAACCTGCTCCAAAGACAAAACCGATCCAGATCTTGAAGGTGTGATGATTTCCTCCTTCTCTCTGCTCTGTTGGTGGGAGGCTCATTTCCAGTCCCAGTTTTTTGTCTAATCCCCATGTCTGATGGGTTGTTTCCTGTGAACAGTTTGTCAGAGAGTGTTTCACTGCTTTCGGGTGTTTCCAGACACGGGCAGTTGGAAAGATTATCTGTAATCACTGGGCATTGTTCTCTGACTACAAAGCGGTGCCTTTCATGGAATCCCACACTCACCTGACGAAGGAGAAAGCCTCCGAAAGCTTGTGATTTTCAAATAAAACTGTTGGACTATAACCTGGTGTTGTAAGATTCCTGACATTTGTCCACCCCAGTCCATCACCGGCATCTCCACATCATCTTTACAGAGAGAGAGAGAAGCAGCTCCCATCCTGGTCTGAAAGACCCAGTCAATGAGAGATTTATAAAACAATCCTGCCCAGTGCAGTTAAACCTTGTCCCCTATTAATCCAAACACACCATATTGTGAGCAAAATTCAATATTTCACAGGGCCATTGAGTCCCAGACACGGATTGTACCCACCTCCCTGAACTAAACTCAACTCCTTACTGTAAAAAGTGTCTGTCGAAACACAGTCCGTTTAGGGACTGAACCCCTCAAATAACCGTTACACTCAACATTGCAATCTCTCAGTAAATCGTTCCCTTTGACCCACAGTGTACTGTACATGTGCAGGAGCTGACACTGAGACACGGGCCGTACAGTACCAGACAGGAGTGAATCGTTCCCTTTTACCCTCTGTGTACTGTACATGTACAGGAGCTGACACTGAGACACACACGTGCCGTACCGTACCCGAGTACTTTCCAAACAAGAGAAATTGAGAGAGACAACAGAGAGAGAGACGGCAGAGAGAGAGAAAGTCAGAGCGGGGAGAGAGTCAGAAAGAGAGAGAGGGACAGAGAGAGAGAAAAAGACAGAGGGAGGGCGGGAGAGAGGGGGACAGAGAGAGAGAAAAAGTCAGAGAGAGCGAGGGAGAGAGAGAGAAGACGTGAGAGGCAGAGGGGGACAAAGAGAGTGAAAGACAGAGAGAGAGGGACAGAGAGAGAGAAAAAGACGGAGAGTGTGTGGTAGAGAGGCAGAGAGTGGATTGGTACTGCCTGGTGATTTCCCCGATTCCTGCGAGCAGCCAGGCCTCTCTGGGCTGTTCAATGGCTTCTCACCAGCAATGGGGGCCCCATCTCCCACCTCGCAATAAACTCTTTCAATCAGATGCTTCCTCTCACCCTCACACATTACCACTGTTGCAAGCCGCACACCCACAACCCACAGGTCACACACACTGGCAGCTATTCAACCATGACAGGCACATCACCCAAACACCCTGCAGGACCCTCACCGACTCACGTCCCGCTTTCTGGCAGGAGACCCCCTCACACTCTCTCCCCCTCTCTCTGTCTTTTTCTCTCTCTCCGTTGCTCTCGCTCTGTGCCTCTCTCCCCCCTCTCTCAATCACTCCCTCTCTTTCTCTGCCTCTCTCCCCCTCTCTTTCTGTTTTTTTCTCTCTCTTTCTCCCTCTCTCTCCCATCCTCTCTCTCCCTCCCCCCTCTCTCCCACCCCTCTCTCTCTCCCCCTCTCTCTCTCTCCCACCCTCTCTCTCTCTCTCTCTCTCTCCCCCTCTCTCTCTCTCTCTCTCTCTCCCCCTCTCTCTCTCCCTCCCCCTCTCTCTCCCTCCCCCCCTCTCTCCCCCTCTCTCTCTCTCCCCCCCTCTCTCTCTCTCCCCCCCTCTCTCTCTCTCCCCCCTCTCTCTCTCCCCCCTCTCTCTCTCTCCCCCCCTCTCGCTCTCATCCCCTCCTCTCTCTCTCTCCCCTCCTCTCTCTCTCTCCCCTCCTCTCTCTCTCTCTCTCTCCCCTCCTCTCTCTCTCTCTCTCTCTCTCTCCCTCCTCTCTCTCTCTCTCTCTCCCCCCCTCTCTCTCTCTCTCCCTCCCCCCCTCTCTCTCTCTCCCCCTTCTCTCTCCCCCCCTCTCTCTCTCTCCCTCCCTCTCTCTCTCTCCCCCCCTCTCTCTCTCTTCCCCCCCCTCTCTCTCTCTCCCCCCCTCTCTCTCTCTCCCCCTCTCTCTCCCTCTCCCTTCCCCTCTCTCCCTCTCCTCCTCTCTCTCCCTCCATCTCTCCCCTTCTCTCTCTCAGTCTCTCTCTATCTCTCCCTCTCTGTCTTTATCTCTCGCTCTCTCTGTCTATCTCTCCCTTTCTCCCTCTATCTCTGAGGGGGGAGAGATTGAACAGGGAGGGGGGGAGAGATTGAACAGGGAGGGGGGAGAGATTGAACAGGGAGGGGGGAGCTGCTGATTCAAACAAGAGAAAACAGTAAAGGGAAAAGCTGTTGTAATTTGCCACATGGCAACAAACAGAACAGAAGGAGAAACAAAGTCCAGAAATTGTGTCTCTGGGGCCCAGGGACAGAAGAGAAAACAAACTCAGGGGAGGTTTGGACCCTGCAGCAAACACTGAGCAGCACAGACAGACAGACAGACACCTGTTAGGGGAATCAGAGACAAAGCACGAGAGAAAAATCCTGCAAACTTGGATTAGGGAGAAAAGCAACATGGAGGGAGGGAGAGAGACAGAGGGAGTGGGAGGGTGGGAGCTCTGGGCTCTTGCTGTGCCTTTTTAATCCCTTGCTTTTGTATTTTAATCAATTCCCTCTCTCTCTCTCCTCAGGAATCTCTTTGATGAAATGCTGCAAGGAGATGATCCAGAAAGACATTTTGTGAGAAGGAGGAGGAGGAATCCTGGGCCAAGAATCGTTCTCTCTGCTGGGGACTGACTGACTGAGACCTTCACCGCAGCCTGGACCCGATGGGGGCACGTGAGTGATGTCTGGGTTACTCTGGGGGAATCCTGGGCCAAGAATCGTTCTCTCCGCTGGGGACTGACTGACTGAGACCTTCACCGCAGCCTGGACCCGATGGGGGCCACATGAGTAATGTCTGGGTTACTCTGGGATCACTGGGATATTCAGAGGACATTGGGGGATCACTGGCACATTCAGGGGACACTGGGGGATCACTGGGATATTCAGAGGACACTGGGGGGGGTCACTGGGACATCCAGGGGACACTGGGGGGGTCACTGGGACATTCTGGGGACACGGGGGGGGTCACTGGGACATTCTGCGGACACTGGGGGGGTCACTGGGACATTCTGGGGACACTGGGGGGTCACTGGGTTTTAAACAGGATGGTGGAGATCACACAGAGAGGGGGAAGGGATTGAACAGGGAGAGGGGGAAGGGATGGCTGCCATTTTGCCCAAGATGGGGGCCGCGCCGGCCGCCGTTTTCTCCATGCTGTCCCCGTGCCATAACACACAAATATATAAATACATTATAAATATATAGATAATATATTATAAATGCAAGTTGTTGTTGTGGTGGTGGCCCAAACACAAAGGACGCCACTCTGGCATCCCCGGCTGCACTCTGGGCTGACCGGCTGCACTCTGGGCTGACCGGCTGCACTCTGGGCTGACCGGCTGCACTCTGGGCTGACCGGCTGCACTCTGGGCTGACCGGCTGCACTCTGGGCTGACCGGCTGCACTCTGGGCTGACCGGCTGCACTCTGGGCTGCCCGGCTGCACTCTGGGCTGCCCGGCTGCACTCTGGGATGCCCGGCTGCACTCTGGGCTGACTGGCTGCACTCTGCCATCACTCTGGGGTCACTGGGACATTCTGGGGTCACTGCGGGATCACCGGGGGCACTCTGTCGGCCACCTGCAGCCATTTTGTCCAAGATGGTGGCTGCGTTGCCCGCCATTTTGTCCAAGATTGTGTCTCGCCGGCCGCTATTTTGTTTAATTTATCATATAAATAATTCAATTGTTTAAAATGTAATGTTAATAATTCAATAGTTTAATTCAATATAAAAATAATCAATTGCTTAATTTATTATATAAAGAAGCCAATTGTTTAATGTATTATATCAATAATTATTTCATTTTATGTACAATTGGTTCAACTATTTAATTATATAAATAATTCAATATTTAATTATATAAATAATTCAATAGTTTATATTATATAAATAATTCAATGCATTAATTCATTATATAAATAATTTAACAGCTTAATTTATTATATAATAATTCATGTGTCTAATTTATTATATCAGAAATCCAATAGTTTAATTTATAATGAATTGTTTTATTTATTGTATAAATAATTCAATTGCTCAATTCATTATATAAATAATTCAAGTGTTTAATTTATTATAAAAATAATACAATAGCATAATTCATTCCATGAATAATACAAGTGTTAAATTTATTATATAAAGAAACAATTCTTTAATTTATTATATAAATAATTGAATTGATTATTTGATTATCTAAATAATTCAAATGTTTAATTTATGATATAAATAATTCAAAAGCTCAAATCATTAGAAAAATAATACAAGTGTTAAATTTATTATATAAAGAAACAATTAGAATCATAGAAGTTTACAACATGGAAACAGGCCCTTCGGCCCAACATGTCCATGTCGCCCAGTTTATACCACTAAGCTAGTCCCAATTGCCTGCACTTGGCCCATATCCCTCTATACCCATCTTACCCATGTAACTGTCCAAATGCTTTTTAAAAGACAAAATTGTACCCGCCTCCACTACTGCCTCTGGCAGCTCGTTCCAGACACTCACCACCCTTTGAGTGAAAAAATTGCCCCTCTGGACCCTTTTGTATCACTCCCCTCTCACCTAAAATCTATCCCCCCTCGTTATAGACTCCCCGACCTTTGGGAAAAGATTTTGACTATCTACCTTATCTATGCCCCTCATTATTTTATAGACTTCTATAAGATCACTCCGAAACCTCCCACTATCCAGGGAAAAAAGTCTCAGTCTATCCAACCTCTCCCTATAAGTCAAACCATCAAGTCCCAGTAGCATCCTAGTAAATCTTTTCTGCACTCTTTCTAGTTTAATAATATCCTTTCTAGAATAGGGTGACCAGCACTGTACACAGTATTCCAAGTGTGGCCTTACTAATGTCTTGTACAACTTCAACAAGACATCCCAACTCCTGTGTTCAATGTTCTGACCAATGAAACCAAGCATGCTGAATGCCTTCTTCACCACCCTATCCACCTGTGACTCCACTTTCAAGGAGCAATGAACCTGTACTCCTAGATCTCTTTGTTCTATAACTCTCCCTAACGCCCTACCATTAACGGAGTAGGTCCTGGCCCGATTCGATCCACCAAAATGCATCACCTCACATTTATCTAAATTAAACTCCATCTGCCATTCATCGGCCCACTGGCCCAATTTATCAAGATCCCGTTGCAATCCGAGAGAACCTTCTTCACTGTCCACAATGCCACCAATCTTGGTGTCATCTGCAAACTTACTAACCATGCCTCCTAAATTCTCATCCAAATCATTAATATAAATAACAAATAACAGCGGACCCAGCACCGATCCCTGAGGCACACCGCTGGTCACAGGCCTCCAGTTTGAAAAACAACCCTCTACAACAATTTTGTATCCAATTTATTATGTAAATAATTCAAGTGTTTCATTCATTATATAAATAATTCAACTAAATATTGAATTCTTTATATAATAAATTAAACAAAGGAATATTTATATGATGAATTAAACTATTGAATTATTTTTATGATACAATAAATAAACACTAATTGTTTATGTAACAAATTAAACAATTGATTATTTAATGAATTGAACGGTTCAATTATTTATGAAATGAATTGAACGATTGAATTATTTATATTATAAACTAAACACTTGAATTATCTGCTTCCAATGTCTTTGTTTTTCGGCCTGGTATGAAGATCATCAATGGCGGCTGCATCACCCAGCGTGCAGCGCGGTACAGATTGTGCCCTATCTGAATCAGTGGAGCCCAGTGCGCAGGCGCAGTAGTGCCTCATTTCCGGTCAGTGTGTCCTGAGCATGCGCGGCCAGTCGAGGCTGCGGGAGGAGCGCGTTCGGTGCAGGTCAGAGGATCGGAGCAAGAGGCTCAATAAACCCCGGGGCCCGGGTCCGGGCTCAGGCCCAGGCTCAGGCTTTACAAACCCCGAGTGCGGCCCCAGACCCGAATATAAAACAGTGAACATTATCCCCCCCTCACTACCCGCCGGGAAATGAAGGGGAAATGGGGATCGGTCAGGGAGCGTCTGTAAATGAAGGGGAAATGGGGATCGGTCAGGGAGCGTCTGTAAATGAAGCGGAAATGGTGATCGGTCGGGGAGCGTCTGTAAATGTAGGGGAAATGGCGATCGGTCGGGGAGAGGCTGCAAATGAAGGAGAAATGGTGATCTCTATATCTTCAGTCATCCAGGGAGCTCGAGCTTTGGATGCTGTTCCTTTCCTCCTCGTGGGAATCTGTCTACTCTGTACCCAAACCAACTCCTCCTTGAAGGCCTCCCACTGTTCAATTACTGTTCTGCCTGCCAATTTTTGATTCCAATCCACCTGGACAAGATCCCTTTTTAACTCACTGGAATTTGCCCTCCTCCAGTGAAGTATTTTCACATTTGACTGTCCCCTGTCCTTTTCCATAACTGTTCTAAACCGAATGAGATTATGATCACTGCTGCCCCACGAAACATGCTCCACCTGCCCCACTTCATTCTCCACACCGAGCCCACTGCTGTACTCACACTCTCTCACACCCTCTCACACTCACACTCACTCTCTCACTCACACTCACTCTCACATTTCTCTCTCACCATTTCACTTATGGTTTAGGGCCACTGAAAGATGATGCAATGGGTTTGGATTTCAGCACAGGGAGGAGGGAGAGTGTGTGGGACGGGGATTTACAGCTTTGAGTAATGAGAGAGGAAGTAATGTTCCATAGAATGTAAAGTTATCTGATCTGAATTTCTATCCTGTAATTACAGTGATAACTTTTATAAACTCCTTTTACAGGGGAGGATTTGCAGAGGGAAACTCAAACCAAAGATCACGTCAAGATCTGACAGAGTCACTCGATTCATCAGGACCTGAATATCATCGGCCTTTGAATGTGGAAGGAGAAATGTTTGTTCTGTCTGTGGGAGAAGATTTTAAACATCAGTGTGAGTGGAAAAGCACCGAGACACACACACGAGTGAGAGTGTTCCAGTGCACTGTCTGTGGAAAGAGCTTTAACCAGTTACACAGCCAGAAAAAACATCGCACCATTCACAGCGGGGAGAAACCGTACACGTGTTCTGTGTGTGGACGAGGCTTCAACTGATCGTCCAACCTGGAGAGACACAAGGACACCCGGACCACGGAAAAACCGTGGAAATGTGGGGACTGTGGGAAGGGATTCAATTACCCTTCAGAGCTGGAAACTCATCGACGCCGTCACACTGGGGAGAGGCCGTTCACCTGCTCCGTGTGTGGGAAGGGATTCATTCGGTCATCCAGCCTCCAGACACACCAGCTGGTTCACTCTGATGAGAGACCTTTTAAATGTTCTGACTGTGAGATGAGGTTTAAAAGCAAAATTAATCTGCTGATACACCAACGCACTCACACTGGGGAGAGGCCGTTCACCTGCTCCATGTGTGGGAAGGGATTCACTATTTCATCCAGCCTCCAGACACACCAGCGAGTTCACACAGGGGAGAGACCTTTTAAATGTTCTGACTGTGAGAAAAGGTTTAAATGCAAAAGGAATCTGCTGACACACCAGTGTACCCACACTGGGGAGAGGCCGTTCACCTGCTTCGTGTGTGGGAAGGGATTCACTCAGTCATCCACCCTGCTGACACACCAGCGAGTTCACTCTGGGGAGAACCCGTTCACCTGCTCCATGTGTGGGAAGGGATTTACTCAGTCATCCGTCCTCCTGACACACCAGCGAGTTCACACAGGGGAGAGGCCGTTCACCTGCTCCACGTGTGGGAACGGATACACTCGGTCATCCAGCCTCCAGACACACCAGCGAGTTCACTCTGATGAGAGATCTTTTAAATGTTCTGACTGTGAGAAGAGGTTTAAAAGCAAAAGTAATCTGCTGACACACCAACGCACTCACACTGGGGAGAGGCCGTTTATCTGCTCTGTGTGTGGGAAGGGATTCACTCGGTCATCTGAGCTTCTGACACACCAGCGAGTGCACACTGGGGAGAGGCCTTTTAAATGTTCTGACTGTGAGAAGAGGTTTAAAAGCAAAATTGAACTGCTGAAACACCAACGCACTCACACTGGGGAGAGACCGTTCATCTGCTCTGTGTGTGGGAAGGGATTCACTCGGTCATCCCACCTTCTGACACACCAGCGAGTTCACACTGGGGAGAGGCCGTTCACCTGCTCCGTGTGTGGGAAGAGATTCACACTGTCATCCACCCTCCTGACACACCAGCGAGTTCACTCCGATGAGAGACCTTTCAAATGTTGTGACTGTGGGAAGAGGTATAAAAGCAAATGTAATCTGCTGACACACCAATGCACCCACACTGGGGAGAGGCCGTTCACCTGCTCTGTGTGTAAGAAGAGATTCACTCGGTCATCCACCCTGCTGAGACACCAGCGAGTTCACTCCGATGAGAGACCTTTTAAATGTTCTGACTGTGAGAAGAGGTTTAAAAGCAAATTTAATCTGCTGACACACCAACGCACTCACACTGGGGAGAGGCCGTTCTCCTGCTCTGTGTATGGGAAGGGATTCGCTGGGTCATCCACCCTGCTGAAACACCAGCGAGTTCACACTGGGGAGAGGCCGTTCACCTGCTCCGTGTGTGGGATGAGATTCACTCGGCCATCCAACCTGCTGAGACACCAGCGAGTTCACTCCGATGAGAGACCTTTTAAATGTTCTGACTGTGAGAAGAGGTATAAAAGCAAATTTAATCTGCTGACACACCAACGCACTCACACTGGAGAGGGGCCGTTCACCTGCTCTGTGTGTGGGAAGGGATTCACTTGGTCATCCTCCCTGCTGAAACACCAGCGAGTTCACACTGAGAGACCTTTAAATGTTCTGACTGTGGGAAGAGATTTAAAATCAGAAACGAACTGCTGAGACATTGACGCACTCACACTGGGGAGAGACTTTTCACCTGCTCCGTGTGTGGGAAGAGATTCACTCGATCATCCCACCTTCTGAAACATTAACTTGTTCACACTATTGAGTGACCTTTTAATGCAGTGACTGTGAGAAGAGCTCAAAAGCAGAAATGAACTGCTGACACATCATCGCATGCCCATTGGTTGAGAGACTGTTCACCTGCTCCGTGTGTGGGAAGGGATTCACTCAGTCATCACACGTGCTGAGACACCAGCGAGTTCACGAAATGAGCAGGTCCAACGAGCCGGTCTGTAACACAGGCCAATGACTCAGTGCAGCTCGTTACCCAGTCACTGGGCTCCGTTATAGCCTCTCCTGTCAGTAACACACAAAGAGAAATTGTAAATCTGAAACAGAAAGAGATAATGTATAACACTTCATATCAACCACCAGTTTTTCCCTCTTTCCGGCTTTTAAAACAATCTGTTTCACAGTTTGTCAAACCCGAAACAGCCTCTGGGATTTGCTGATTGAGAATTTCAGTGGAAATTGGGACAGTCATTAAGTATCGGAACAAATATCCCCGCTGAGGGTTCGGGATTCTTACTCGTTTATTTATATCAGTGAGTGACCGATTTTAAACGAGGTGAGGGTCTAAACCTAAGGTAAGAGCCTGGGATAGACAAGAGATTCTTCAATGTATCAAGTTAAATTACACTGATTCCACCAACACTGGACATCACATCCCTCAAACATTGTTACCTGTTACTATATAAAACTGGTGAGGGTGGAAATGGGAAATAACTGAAAAAAACTTCATTGTATCAAAGTTACTTCTGATCATTATTATTATACAAACATTCTACAGCCTATCCCTTAAAAAGGACCCAATATCAAACCAGTCCCCAGTCCTTGGGCCTGTGCCTATGTTGTGATTTGCACCCGCTTCTGACTGACTTGGTATCAGACGCACTCCCGTCAACAGTAAACGGATGGAGCCGGATCCATAAGAGAAAAATGAGGACCGACCTCCGCAGTTCTCCCAGAGTGCGGGAGGCGGAGTAACAGCAGCAGACAGAGAGATCTCTCTAAACCAGCCGCTGCTGCCGGAGAGAAGCGAGTCCCGTTCCGAGCCGTGTCTGTCAGGCGCCCGCTGACCCTCTCTTCACTGAAGGGGACCGATTCAGCACCAACTCACACACCCACCATTGGATCATTGAATCACCTTCAACACCTGAATTACATCACCACTTAATCCTCTATACACGAGGAAATACAAACCTTGTCCACGCAACTTGCCCTCATAATGTTACCATTTTAGCCCCGGTATCATTCTGGTCTTTCTGCGCTGCACCTCCTGCAAGGCCAATATATCCTTCCTGAGGTCTGGTGCCCAGGACTGAATGCCGTGCTCTAAATGTGGCCTTAGCAGAGTTTATAGAATTCTAACATAACTTCCATCCTTTTGAATTCCAGTTCCCTTGAGATAAAGGCCGACATTCCATTAGCCATTTTAATTATTTTTTGCACCTGTCTGCCAACTCTTCGTGATTTCCCGAAGGATCTCTGCTCACCCACAGTTCCTGGCTTCTCACCATTTTGAAAATACTCTGATTTATCTTGCTTAGGGCCAAAGTGGATGGCCTCACATTTCCCCAGATTGAAACTTTGAACAGTCTGGGGCTCTTTTGTATCGAAAATAGAAGTCCTGATATGGGACTTTAAGATTATGCAAGGGTTTGATAGGTCAGATGTAGATAAGGTGTTTGTACTTTTGGGAGTGGGGACGTCAGAACTTAGGGCCATGAATATAATAGTCATCAATAAATCCAATCTGGCATTCAAGAGAAACATATTTATCCAGAGAGTCGTTAGAATGTGCAGCTCGCTCCCACAAGGAGTAGTTAATGCGAATTGCATGGATGCATTTACGGTGAAGCTGGATAAACACATGGAGGAGAAAGGAATATTCGGGTTTGCTCATCGGGTTAGATGAAGAGGGGTTGGAGGAGGCTCGTCTGCAGCATAAACACCGGTATAGTCTAGTTGGGCCGAATTGCCTGTTTCTGTGATGTACATTCGATGTAATTCTATGTAAGCTCCATCTGACACAGTTTTACCAACTCACTGAATCTCTCAATTTCCCTTTATAACTTTATGCTCCCATCTACACTACTCACTGCACCACCTAACTTGGTGTCGTCGACAAACCTGGATATACCGCTCTCTATTCCTTTATCTGCCTCATTTATACAGATCCCTGGGGGACACCACTAATCAAATCCTGTCAATTTGAGTACATACCCATTAACCCTACTCTCTGTCTCCTACCTCCAAACCAACTCCCTCCCCATGTCAATGGGTTGCTATAAATTCCACGTGCTCTCATTTCTGTTCACAGTCTCTGATGCTAAACCTTAACGAATGTCTCTGGAAGTCAATGCACACATAACACCCATAGACACTCCATTATTTACCACGTTAGTTACATCTTCAAAACGGTCAACTAGTTTCGTTAGACTTGACTTACACTTTACAAATCCATGCTGGCTCTCTCTGATCAATTCATGTTTATCCAAGTGCTCAGTCATTCTTTCCCGAAAACAGATTCTGGTCACTTCCCCACAACAGACGTCAGACTAATAGGTCTATAATTTCCTGCTTTATCTCTCCTACCCTTCATATAAAACAGAATGACATTGGCAATTTTTTCAATCCATGGAACAATTCCTGAATCAAGAGAGTTTTGAACGATCATGACTAAAACATGTACAATTTCCTCACCTATTCCCCTTAGTCCCCTGGGATGGTCACCATCAGGTCCTGGAGATTTGTTTATCTTCAGTCGAATTGTTTTCTCCAATACCATTATTTTACTTACACTGAATCCCCTTGATTTATTTTCAGTTTTCCTCGTGTCTCTGGTTTATTATCCTCATGCTTTTCTGTGAGTATCAGCAACTCTGCCATTTCCTGATTTTCAATTACAATATCACCTCCATCTGTCTTTAAGGGCCCACGTTATTCTTAGTCACCCTTCTTTCTCTTAATGTACGTGTAAAAACCTTGAAAGTTGTCCTTAATTTCACTCACAAGTTTTTCTCGTTTTCCCTCTTTGCTCCTCTTACGATTTTTTTTTAGTTTCAGCACCACAATAAACAACACTTCGCTGTGAAATTTGCTCAATTAGTCCTTCAGTGTCAGAGCGAGAATTGTCCATCCCGAATTTATTTAAAGTAACAAACAGAAGCACAAATATTCATTCGTCTATCAAAGCACTGATGGACACAGAAAGATAAACACAGCTTGAAACGCAGTCAGTATCGGGATTCACAGGGAAACGGGCAAGCGAAATCGACAAAGATAAAACAGTCTGAACCCCCAACAGAATGTGACGTGTAGCTGATAGATATTAATGAGAGGAGGTGGGAAACAGTACCATGACTTGGCTCCGTGGCTTAGTTGGTTAAAGCACCTGTCTAGTAAACAGGAGATTCTGGGTTCAACTCCCAGCGGTGCCTTTGTGTAATTCATGGTGTTTAGTGAATTTGAGAAGCACACAGTGCTGTGTTTTGTTCAGGATCCAACATGGAACTGATCAGGAGGTCTCTTCAAAAATGCCTTTTCATTATGAAGACAGCCCTCTCATAGAATGTGTCCATGATACGTTCTTGTTTCTGGGCTCGTTAAGGTCGGGGTATAATTCTCGATTCGAGGTTCATACCCTGGAGAAGCCCTAATTTGGAACTAGACTTTTGATCCTTGAACTGCGGTTCAGACTTTTGCAAAGAGAGAAAAGAAGTCCCCAAATCACTCCACCTGAATCTCACGCGGTCTCGGAAGAAGTTCAGTTCAAACAATCAGGACTTTAAAGGCACCTCAATGACCTGCACTTTCATTGAACGAGCTTTGCTTCCAATTGCATTCGACCTTGAAACCGCTCTGGGCTTTCATCTCACTGAAGCAGAGTGTGGCCGCTCTGTATCTGTGAGCATGTCGGTGACGAGGTTAGCTCTGATATTGGTCGCTTTCAATTTTTAAGATCTCGCCAAGCTCAGGGAAAAGAAACCGCGAATCGAATTGTCCCTGTAAGTGATGAATTGAAGGGATTGGTGCTCCAAGCAGATCTGGAAAATGCACAGTGCGGTCGCTCAGGAATTCCAAATCCACCCTCTGGCCACTCGGCGATCATATTAACTGAGCTTTACTCTGGCCCAGTGTCACCGCGCTGAAATCGAGTATTTCTCCGGCATGTTTCTCTTAACTTCACAGTTGCTGGTTTAAGAGTGAAGACCGGCTCGTTGGATTTTCACTCCTGCAAGTTTCAACCATTCATTTTGCAAAAGTGAACTGATAGTAGACAGCTGTTATATGGGCTCCTGCAGTCTCAACGTTTAGCTCATGGAATTACACATTTAGCATCGGGCTTTTCCGCTTGTCTCGGTGGCGCAAAAGTTTGATGATTCGAGTCCTTATTATATTTTTCCTCAGGATTCATCGCCTCAAAGTTCCAGGGTTTCAATGTGTGCTTTGTCTGCAAGAAAATGTACCGTGATCATTGCCGGCTGAGCAGGGCTGATATTTCACCATTTACCCTGCAGTCGGAAATCAGGCACATGAATCATATAAAGGAATGGAACATTGGCTTCAGGGAAATCACAATTCATCTTGACAGACAAACCCCTGAAAGGCCCAAAGGGAGGTCACACTCGCAGTAGGAGAGCTGGTTCGCTGTGACAGAGAGGTTACTGCAGTGAGTGAGACCAGACTGTTTCTATTTTCAGAGAATAAATGTCACACCCTTTATTTTGGAAAAGCAAAACGGTGGGGATTTTTATCACAGCCCGATGCCTTTAGTGTTGGATTAGATGTTCCCCGTTGCGTTACTTTCATCTTCATCGGAGAACCGGTTCGGGCGTTCCTGTGATAAACGGCGACAATTGCCTGTTAATGTTAAATTTAACAACGGCTGCGCTGAGTTTTTAATCCCACTCTAAAGATGCAGTCTGTAAAATGATGAAATTTCATCACATGCAAAGCACAAAAATCTTATTAAAGTTTTGACTGTCTCTCGGTAACCACGTCAGCATCTCCTTCAGTCTGAAAGAGAAAGTTATCGGTTGATTAATGGTGATTAAAACAGTCATTCAACTACGAACGGTTTAATTAGCTTCATGTAATTATTTATTAAGTTCATAACTCGTGTTAAAGTTAATTCCCTGATTGGGAATGGAACCACCCGGCGGTGGGAGCACTGAATTTTCTCCGACAGGATTGCGCACGGGACACCTTGGGACACTGATTCTCTGATAGTTTACTGGGTAAAGGCCCTGATCCCTGGTCTGTGCTGATTCTCTGATAGTTTACTGGGTAAAGGCCCTGATCCCTGGTCTGTGCTGATTCTCTGATAGTTTAGTGGGATTCATTCTGTATCTCTCAGTCTCTGGTACAGTGTGCGAGTGTGGGATTCATTCTGTATCTGTCACTCACTGATACAGTATGTGAGTGTGAGATTCATTCTGTATCTCTCAATCTCTGGTACTGTGTGTGAATGTGGGATTCATTCTGTATCTCTCAATCTCTGGTACTGTGTGTGAATGTGGGATTCATTCTGTATCTGTCATTCTCTGGTACAGTGTGCGAGTGTGGGATTCATTCTGTATCTCTCAATCTCTGGTACTGTGTGTGAGTGTGGGATTCATTCTGTATCTGTCAGTCTCTGGTACTGTGTGTGAGTGTGGGATTCATTCTGTATCTGTCAGTCTCTGGTACTGTGTGAGAGTGTGGGATTCATTCTGTATCTCTCAAACTCTGGTACTGTGTGTGAGTGTGGGATTCATTCTGTATCTGTCAGTCTCTGATACTGTGTGTGAACTTGGGATTGATTCTGTATCTTGTCAGCAGTGTGTGTGAGAGTTTGTGATTCATTCTTTATATGCAGTCTCTCATACTGTGTGTTAGTGTGGGATTCTTTTGGTATCTGTCAGTCTCTGTTTCTCCATGTGAGTGTGGGACTCATTCTGTATATACAGTCCCCAGTACTGCATATGAGAGTTGAATTCATCCTAAATATGCAGTTACTCGTACTGCATGTTAGTGTGGGATTCATACTGTACCTATCAGTCCCTGGCACTTGATGAGAGTGTGGGATTAACTCTGTGTCTGTCAGTCTCTAGTACTGTATGTGAGTTTGGGATTCCTTCTGTATCTGTGAGTGTTGGATTCATTCTGTGTCTGTGTGTCTCTGGTACTGTATCTGAATATGAGTTTCATTCTGTATCTGTACGTAATTATTCTCTCAGATTACATTATTGCGTTCAATACTTTAGCTTTAATATCTTAATGTTTGAAGAGTTTTACTCCTAATTTAATTTGTAAATATGGACACACTTTAGGATTTAATGTTGGAGGTTTTAATCAGATAATTTGTGTGCTTTTTGGACTACTATTAAATCTGTATCTCTGTGAGTACTATTGTGGATGATAATGAATCTTTCAAACGGATAAGGGAACAGTTTTGAATAGGTTTGTAATGTGGAGATCAGTCTGTAGAAATGGAATTGATACTGTATCTTTCAGTCTAATATTGTATGAGATTTTTGGACTGGTATATAATGTGTATCTCAGTCTGCACTAATAGAATTGATACTCTATCGTTAAATTTCATTCAACGAGTGCATTCTGAACAGGTATCGAATTTGTTTCTCAGGTTTACTATCTTTCAGTATTTCTCAATCGATACTGTACGTGAGGTTTGGATTTGTTTGCAATTTGTAGCAAATGGTTCACTTTTCGAATGGATATTTCATGTATTAAAGTCATGTGTGTGAGAGTTCTGGGATAGTATTCAATTGGAATCTCGGGTACATTATTGGGATTCATTCTGTCCCTTTCAATCGGGTACCATGTGTGATTTCTCTCTGGTATTTAATTCGTAGCTATGTTGCCCTATTGTGAGATTGACACAGTGCCTTTCAATCTGAGAGTGTGATTTTGGACTGGGATTTTTGTATCTGCCTGTCAGCGGGACAGAGTTCGGGGCAAATGGAACAGTGTCTGCCTCACCCGCTCTGTTTGAATGTTGGATTGAAATTGTGTCTCTGGAACTTGGGATCAGTGTGGGACTGACTACTTCTACTGTCTGAGACTGTGGAACTGATGACCTGTCTGTGTCTCTGTGCTCTGTGGGTGATAATGTACCTCCTGTGTGTGAGAAGGAGCTGGCTGCACTCCTCCTTGTGCCTTGGGTGGAGGAAACATCACATTCATTCTGGATCATTCATGGATTCGCCTGTGGAAAGAAAATTATCTCTCGTTACTCAAGAACATGTGAGGTAGTTATCAGTTTAATATCTGTTAATAATCATTTTGAATATCCACAAATGAAAACCAGTGATACAAACAGTGTCAGTGTCTGACTCCACTGCAGCACTCAGCTTCTGCACACCAGGTGTGTTGGGCTGTTTTACAACAATTTAGTGACATCCAGACACAACCCAACCCCTGCACTGATCCATGAATGGGACCACCCGATGGGGCAGGGACCTTTGTCCAGGTCAGGTTTCTAATCCCCTCTCCCATGGGACTAACCGTTCAACCGAAACATAACAGCCGCTGTTTAAATTGTGTCCTTCACACTTCTCACCTGATGCCTGCAATAGATGCTCTTTGTATAACTCCCCACATCCTTACTGTCCGGCTCTGTTCCCACTCTTCACTGTCCAATAACAATAAACAGGGTGAGACTGGAACTAAACCAGGACCATTCACTCCTGGTTTGGGGAGAGAAAGCAGCAATGGTTTTAATAGCAGGTTCTTCCCATTCTCTCTCCCTTCCCCTGGACACACCCTGTCCACACACAGCCCGAGAATGACCTCTCCCTTCCCCCCTCTCACTCCATGTTCCGGGACCAGTTCCTGATCCACTCCGCCTCTTACAAACAGCCCCCGGACTCCCCCTGCCCTTCCCCCTTGACTCTATGCGGATCTCTGAGCCCATCTGCGGACACGGTCCCGGAGCGATGAGCTGCTGTAACGAGGCTGCTCTTTGCTCCCTTCCCCCGGGGGCCGTGATCTCTCCATTCCCGCCTGTCTGAGCAAAGGAAGTGGGTCTGGGGGAAAGGTCAGAGGGAATGGGCTCCACAGGCAGTGCAGGAACAGGCACCAGAATGGGAAACAGATGGGATTCCACCAGTGCCTAACGCTGGAATCCAGACTGACTTTACAATCTCCAACTATTAAACTCGAGGTTTCCATCCCTGCTGTTTCTCTCGGGGTCTTTTGATGGTAAAGAGTCTTTCAGAGATAAAGTGAGCGGCTGTGGAATGAGCCAATGGGTTCTGTTCATTCTTGGCTCCCTTACTGATAAAGTAACGTTTGACTCCGAAACTGGAGGGAGGATTCCTCAAACCAATCCTGGAGAAACGGGGGAGGAAAGTGGGAGTCGGTGTATTTGCTGGGACCGTGTAGGATTAATATCAGGCAGCAACAGTCCCAGTTTATTTCAATCGGAGTGAAACTCTCGGTCACTGAGAGTAATACAGAACGGCCCTGAGCTGCAAGATTGCAGAGGGGACAACATGCAAGAGAGGGTTAAATGTGTGACACTGTCCCTGAGAGTGGGATTAATAATGTGTCTGTCTCTGAAATAATATCAGTGAGAGATGAGACTGCATCTTCTGTCACTCCACCTTGGAATAGAAATTGGAAAGGAATATTTTCCAATTTGTTACTGGGTGAAAACAGGACATTATAGGTCAGTTTCTCTCTCTCTTTTGAACAGCTCATGAAGGTGGGATACTGTTCCTGAGCGAAAGACAGACACACTGATAGGAAGCGTAAGGCGGATACTGTGCCTGTCTCTCTCTGGCGCTGTACATGAAGGTGGGATACTATTTCCTGAGTGTGAAACGGACATACTGATGGGAAGTGTGAGACTGAGACTGTTTCTGTGTGCGTGTCTCTGTCTGTCTGTTTATCTGTCTGTCTGTCTTTCTCTCTCTCTCGGGCTGTAAATGGAAGTGGGATACTGTGACTGAGCGTAAAATGGACACCCTGTTGGAAGGTAAAGATTGATTCTGTGTCTGTGAACAGACCTCCGGTGCAGTTGGTGAGACGGTCACTGTCCCTTCTATTATGTGTGAGCCGGTCTGACGGGGCATTTATCAGTCTCCAGTCCTGTAAGTAAAGGAGGAGAGAAACAGCCTGTAACTGTCTGACACTGGACTGTCTGTGAGAGTTGAATTTATTCAGTAACGAGCCGTCTCTGGGTGTTGAGAATGGGACGGATAGGACACCAGTTAATATTGTCTGTCAGTCAGTTTAGGAGGACAGAGAAGGCCCGCATCATCCCCAGACACCTGCAGCTGGCCATCCGCAACGACGAGGAGCTCAACAAGCTGCTGGGACGGGTGACCATCGCTCAGGGCGGGGTGCTGCCTAATATCCAGGCCGTGCTGCTGCCGAAGAAAACCAGCAATGTGAGCTCCAAGAGCAAGTAAAGCGGCCAAGATTTAATCTGATAACCCAAAGGCTCTTTTCAGAGCCACCCACTGTATCTCTGAAAGGGCTGGTTACTGTCTGAAGCGAATCAGAGCTTAATTTAATAATAAAACCATTAGTTAGAAACTAACGATATCTTGTTAAATACAAATTATCTCGCTTCCGGACAGTAGATGTCAACAATCTCCAATCGGTTGAATTTTGCAGATTGTATCGGAAATGAGACACAAAATAATCAGTTCATTAAACTGGGCGGGTGGGATCCAGAAATACCAGGTGAGTTTGATCATCGGCAACAAGAAGCACTGGATTGTGTTCCGGCCATTATTGTAAGTGTTATTTACAGTCTCATCCTCCCACAACACTAACTCGGTCTGACTTCCATTCCCCAGGTTTGTCCGCCAGAAGGTGACGGATGTGTTGATTCTTGTGTCAGCGATTGGTGAATCAGTGAATGACATTTCTCTGTTATTAGCTGTGAGTGAGGGATTTATTCTGTCAATCGAGCCAAGCTGCCCATATATTGGAAACGGGAACTTGCATCTCTTGGACTTTGCCAAGTGCACGAGCCTCTCCCTGTCCATATGTCCGAGTTAGATTGACACTGGGGGTGGAGATACCTGATGTGAAAGAGTAGGATCGAAATCAGACCTTTCTGGACCTGTTTCCAGAACTTTCCGTGTCTAAACGTGGCACTGGATGTGATGATGGGACTCAGTCTGTGCAGTATGAGTGGAATTCACCTCCCTCCAATCCTGGGTGTGATGTGTGGAAATTAAACTGTGTCCGTTTCAAATTCCTGCTCTTGGTGAGTCTGGAATTGTCCCCCTTGTCTGTCTGGGTCTGGTCTTTGTGGATATTTAACTGTTACTGTACCTGCCCGAAACCTCACAGATCAGCTCGACTCCGAACTCTCTCTGGTGTTATAACGGCCTATGATATGGATAGTTTATAAATACTAGTCGGGCCCCGCCTGCCATCCGCTCCCTCCCTTCATGAACTTCCCGTTTAAGTAAATTTTTCATCGACACTGTCCCACCATTTCAACCCAGGAGATCAGAGCTCTTTCCACCGCCCATTTGGTGGCTCTGAAAAGAGCCTTTGTTGCTCTCGGTGCTGAAGCCGGGTCGGGTTGAGGCGCGCTCCCCGCGGATGCGGCGGGCCAGCTGGATGTCTTTGGGCATGATGGTGACTCGCTTGGCGTGGATGGCGCACAGGTTGGTGTCCTCAAACAGCCCCACCAGGTAAGCCTCGCTGGCCTCCTGCAGGGCCATGACGGCCGAGCTCTGGAAGCGCAGGTCTGTCTTGAAGACCTGAGCGATCTCTCGCACCAGGCGCTGGAAGGGCAGTTTGCGGATCAGCAGCTCGGTGGATTTCTGGTAGCGGCGGATCTCCCTCAGAGCCACAGTGCCGGCTCTGGAGCGATGAGGCTTCTTCACTCCGCCCGTGGCTGGAGCGCTCTTCCGGGCCGCTTTGGTCGCCAACTGTTTGCGAGGAGCTTTCCCTCCGGTCGATTTACGCGCTGTCTGCTTGGTCCTGGCCATTTTCTGAACAGATCTCAACACAACCTGAGACACAGAGACTGTTAATAGGAAGGGCGCGCTCTGGGGCCGCCTTTTAAAGTGTCTGTGAGGGACCAGCCCTGGCCTGTGAATGGCTGCAGTCTCACCCCCAGTCAGGGAGGGACCAGTCCGGGAATTTGATGGGCAGGTTTGAACCGAGCTCTGACGGTCAGACCGACCCGGCGGGAGGTTTTGGGCCCCAATTGGCTGAGCTGAAATTAATCTTCAATTTCAAAAAGCCCGCCAATTTCAGAGCATCAAAAAACAGTTTGAAGAAAATCTAATTTCCCTCCAGCAATTTAAGAATCTCTCTCTTTATAATCTCCATTATTTCCCACTCCTCAGCTCAAATCTCAGGCTGTTTCACATTCCGCTTCATTCTCTGATCTGTCTGTAAAGTCCAGCTTCAATTTCAAAAATCCCGCCAGTTCCGGCCCGCTGAACCGCTCCTCAAACAGAAACTTCACATCGAACTGATCATTGAATGAGGGCAGGAAATAAAGAGCGAGCAGAGAGGACACAGCGGGAGAGGGAGTGAGGAGGGATTTTACTCTGAGCGGAGGATGTAATGTCTGGGGAAAGATTCTGTATCCCCGCCTGTTCATTTATACCGTGAAACCGGGAATTCCGCTCCTTCTCTCGGGATGGCCGAGAACCCCGGCCGTTGTTCCTGATCTCCCTGTACCGAGTGTTGGGGAATCTCCCCATACTAATTAAATATCGGAAACTGCTTCCCCACTCCCAGATCTTTCCTCTCCCCGTTCCCAGGTCAGTGCTCTCTCTGTGAGGCGGTGGGCGGCTCAGAAAGGGTCGAGTTGTTCAGCCGCCGAATCCACAGAGAGTGCGGCCCTGCCGTTTCAGAGCGTACACCACATCCATGGCAGTGACCGTCTTGCGCTTGGCGTGTTCAGTGTAGGTGACCGCGTCCCTGATCACATTCTCCAGGAAAACCTTCAGCACCCCGCGGGTTTCCTCGTAGATCAGACCCGAGATCCGCTTGACACCGCCACGGCGAGCCAGGCGGCGGATGGCTGGTTTGGTGATCCCCTGGATGTTATCACGGAGCACTTTCCGGTGCCGCTTGGCTCCACCTTTGCCCAGTCCTTTGCCTCCTTTACCTCGGCCAGACATGATGATTCTTCACTCAGATCGCTGCTGAATGAATAACGAACTTATGCTGGTTCCCTTTTTATGCAGCCTGACCTGTCTGTAACATGCACAGGATGAAAGATTGAGGGGAGGAGAGAGAGTGAGATATTAAACAGAGAGGGGAGGAGAGAGAGTGAGATATTAAACAGAGAGGGGAGGAGACAGAGTGAGATATTAAACAGAGAGGGGAGGAGAGAGAGTGAGATATTGAACAGAGAGGGGAGGAGAGAGAGTGAGATATTAAACAGAGAGTGGAGGAGAGACAGTGAGATATTAAACAGAGAGGGGAGGAGAGAGAGTGAGATATTAAACAGAGAGGGGAGGAGACAGAGTGAGATATTAAACAGAGAGGGGAGGAGAGAGAGTGAGGTATTGAACAGAGAGGGGAGGAGACAGAGTGAGATATTAAACAGAGAAGGGAGGAGAGAGAGTGAGATATTAAACAGAGAGGGGAGGAGAGAGAGTGAGATATTAAACAGAGAGGGGAGGAGAGAGAGTGAGATATTAAACAGGGAGGGGAGGAGAGAGAGTGAGATATTAAACAGAGAGGGGAGGAGAGAGAGTGAGGTATTGAACAGAGAGGGGAGGAGACAGAGTGAGATATTAAACAGAGAAGGGAGGAGAGAGAGTGAGATATTGAACAGAGAGGGGAGGAGAGAGAGTGAGATATTAAACAGAGAGGGGAGGAGACAGAGTGAGATATTAAACAGGGAGGGGAGGAGAGAGAGTGAGATATTAAACAGGGAGGGGAGGAGAGAGAGTGAGATATTAAACAGAGAGGGGAGGAGAGAGTCAGAGTGATGGACAGAGAGGGGAGGAGAGAGTCAGAGTGATGGACAGAGAGGGGAGGAGAGAGTCAGAGTGATGGACAGAGCGGAGAGCGGCCTCTGATCTTCCAGCTCCACCTCCAGCTTTCTCCTCCCGCCAATTTCAAACCGTTTCTCGATCATTGAACCGAAACACAGCGCTCCGCACAAACCCTTACAGACTCGGGCTTCATATTCAAGGATTCCCAGAAACACGGAGCCTTTAAATAAGCCCCGTTACAATCAACAGTCAGTAATATTCCTGCCTAAATACAGTCCCTTCTGTAACAAGTCCACCCGCCTCCTCCCATTTCAGTCCCAGACCCGATTCGATCTCCCCACACATCCCCTCCCAGACGGGTTCAGCAGTTTACAAACACTTTATTCCCGCTGATCTGAAGAATCTCATGTGTTGGGGTTTGAATTGTGATTGCGGCGGATCTCCGCCAGTTTTACCCTGTCACCGACTCTCGCCCTGAATCTGTGAAAACAATGAACTGGGACTGGAGCCGAACACCCGCCAGTTCCAGTGAGGCCCGGCCCGGACATCCCATTCTCTCCATTTTATTCCAGACAGTGGGAGTGGGGCCGGGGCAGCGAATGTCAGCGAGTCACCAGGACCCTGGGTTTATTGGAAATGATTTGTATCTGAAACCTGAGCCCGGCCCCGGGACAGGAATCATCTGATTCCGGGATCAGCTCTTTTCTGAGAGACCTGGGTGGCTCTGAGAAGAGCCGTTGGCTTCAGATGGTCACAAGTTGCACTTGATTTTTCACTTCTTTTTGCCCGCTGCTTTCTTGGGCTTTGCTGACCTCGGCTTGGGCTTGGCCCTCGGTTTTTCTCCCTTCTTCGCCTTCACCGGCTTGGGGGTCTTGGGCTTCTTCGCCGCCGCTTTCTTCTTAATTGGGGATTTCGCCGCCTTTTTCTTGGCGGCTGGTTTCTTTCCGGGAGATTTCTTGGCGGCTGGTTTCTTTCCGGGAGATTTCTTGGCCGCTGCTTTCTTTGCCGTTAATTTCTTGGCTGCTGTTTTCGTTGCCGCTGGTTTCTTTCCGGGAGATTTCTTGGTTCCTTGTTTCTTCACCTTCTTTCCCACTTTTCCCTGGGTTTCCTTCTTAGCGACTCTGAAGGAGCCCGAGGCGCCCGTGCCCTTGATCTGCACCAGGGAGCCTTTTTCCACATTTCTCTTGATACTTAATTTGATCTGGGACCGGAGCTTCTCCACATCCAGGCCTTTGGTCGCCAGAACCTTCTTTATCGCGGCCAGGGAGATCCCCTTGCGATCCTTGCAATCCGCCACAATCTTGAGGATCTGTTCGCTCAATTTGGGACCGGCTGTCCTGGGTCGGTGAACCGCCTTCTTCATCTTCGGAGCATTGGTTTGAGCGGCGGCGGCTGGAGGTGCCGTTTCGGCGGCTGCAGTATCTGTCATCTCCGGGACTCTGTGGAAAATCTCACTGACAGTCAGAGCTGGGTCAGAAATGAAACGAGAGGCGGCGGCACAGAGCAACTTAAAGGCACAGAGCGGACGGGGCGGAGACACCCTGCTGTCAGCTCCCGGCCCCTCCAGCCTCTCTGTGTTTCTCTCTCCTCTTAATCTCCCCGATTCCAATTAAAATCGGGCACTCCAGAGTCCCAGACCAGCCCCTTCCCATCTCTAACACCGGAATGTTTGCTGTCGAAAAACTTTCACTGGAATTAAAAGCACCAGTTTCGATTTTAACCCGTTTCATTGCTGCTCTGATCACGCTCTCTCACCCGATCGCTGACATGATCTCCGTTTTTCGGCTGAAATCTTGAATTTTACGAAAACTTTACCTTAAATTTCCATTTCGGAGCTCGGCAGGGGAGGAGGGCGATCCTTTGACAGGGATTTTTTATTATTTTACTCAAAATGGACTTGGAAATCCGGCGATGAGTCCGGCCACACAAACACAGTGACATTAATCTAACCCGCCCGCCCCTTTAACACACTCTCTCTGACCCAATCTTCACATCTTCACATTCACAGGACAAACTGCTCGCCAGATTGACAATTCCCGGGACAGGCTTTCCTCCCCGCTCGGCCTGTGCTGCGGATTCTCGGGGGTAAGTTGTAGTTTCCCCGCTCAGTAACTGTTAAACACTCAGAGGCCGGCGCTCCCCAGATTCAGGGGCAGGAGTCAATCACAGCTGTGACTGTGATAATCCACATCTGGTTTTACATGATTATATTGTTCGCACACTGAAATATGTTCGGTTAAGACGATATTACAAATTATCCGCTCTGGGCTCCTCCAGTCTCTCTGTGTTTCTCTCTCCTCCTAAACTGACTGACAGACAATATTAACTGGTGTCCTATCCGTCCCATTCTCAACACCCAGAGACGGCTCGTTACTGAATAAATTCAACTCTCACAGACAGTCCAGTGTCAGACAGTTACAGGCTGTTTCTCTCCTCCTTTGCATACTGGACTGGAGACTGATAAATGCACCGTTAATCCGTCTCATACATAATAGAAGGGACAGTGACCGTCTCACCAACTGCACCGGAGGTCTGTTCACAGACACAGAATCAGTCTTTACCTTCCAACAGGGTGTCCATATTACGCTCAGTAACAGTATCCCGCTTTCATTTACAGTGCTAGAGAGAGAGAAATACAGATAAACAGACAGACAGAGACACGCACACAGAAACAGTATCAGTCTCACACTTCCCATCAGTATGTCCGTTTCACACTCAACAAATAGTATCCCACCTTCATGTACAGCGCCAGAGAGAGAGATACAGACAGGCACAGTATCAGCCTTACGCTTCCTATCAGTGTGTCTGTCTCAAGCTCAATAACAGTAAAGAGAGAGAGAGAAACTGACCTGTAATGTCCTGTTCACACAGAGTAACAAATTGGAAAATATTCCATTCCAATTTCTATTCCAAGGTGGAGTGACAGAAGATGCAGTCTCATCTCTCACTGATATTATTTCAGAGACAGACACATTATTAATCCCACTCTCAGGGACAGTGTCACACATTTAACCCTCTCTTGCATGTTGTCCCCTCTGCAATCTTGCAGCTCAGGGCCGTTCTGTATTACTCTCAGTGACCGAGAGTTTCACTCCGATTGAAATAAACTGGGACTGTTGCTGCCTGATATTAATCCTACACGGTCCCAGCAAATACACCGACTCCCACTTTCCTCCCCCGTTTCTCCAGGATTGGTTTGAGGAATCCTCCCTCCAGTTTCGGAGTCAAACGTCACTTTATCAGTAAGGGAGCCAAGAATGAACAGAACCCATTGGCTCATTCCACAGCCGCTCACTTTATCTCTGAAAGACTCTTTCCCATCAAAAGAGCCCGAGAGAAACAGCAGGGATGGAAACCTCGAGTTTAATAGTTGGAGATTGTAAAGTCAGTCTGGATTCCAGCGTTAGGCACTGGTGGAATCCCATCTGTTTCCCATTCTGGTGCCTGTTCCTGCACTGCCTGTGGAGCCCATTCCCTCTGACCTTTCCCCCAGACCCACTTCCTTTGCTCAGACAGGCGGGAATGGAGAGATCACGGCCCCCGGGGGAAGGGAGCAAAGAGCAGCCTCGTTACAGCAGCTCATCGCTCCGGGACCGTGTCCGCAGATGGGCTCAGAGATCGGCATTGAGTCCGGGGGAAGGGCAGGGTGAGTCCGGGGGCTGTTTGTAAGAGGCGGAGTGGATCAGGAACTGGTCCCGGAACATGGAGTGAGAGGGGGGAAGGGAGAGGTCATTCTCGGGCTGTGTGTGGACAGGGTGTGTCCAGGGGAAGGGAGAGAGAATGGGAAGAACCTGCTATTAAAACCATTGCTGCTTTCACTCCCCAAACCAGGAGTGAATGGTCCTGGTTTAGTTCCAGTCTCACCCTGTTTATTGTTATTGGACAGTGAAGAGTGGGAACAGAGCCGGACAGTAAGGATGTGGGGAGTTATACAAAGAGCATCTATTGCAGGCACCAGGTGAGAAGTGTGAAGGACACAATTTAAACAGCGGCTGTTTATTTTCGGTTGAACGGTTAGTCCCATGGGAGAGGGGATGAGAAACCTGACCTGGACAAAGGTCCCTGCCCCATCGGGTAGTCCCATTCATGGATCAGTGCAGGGGTTGGGTTGTGTCTGGATGTCACTAAATTGTTGTAAAACAGCCCAACACACCTGGTGTGCAGAAGCTGAGTGCTGCAGTGGAGTCAGACACTGACACTGTTTGTATCACTGGTTTTCATTTGTCGATATTCAAAATGATCATTAGCAGAGATATTAAACTGATCACTTTTCCATTTTCAACCTCACCTGTTCTTGAGTTACAAGAGATCATTTTCTTTCCACAGGCGAATCCTTGAATGATCCAGAATGAATGTGATGTTTCCTCCACCCGAGGCACAAGGAGGAGTGCAGCCAGCTCCTTCTCACACACAGGAGGTACATTATCACCCACAGAGCACAGAGACACAGACAGGTCATCAGTTCCACAGTCTCAGACAGTAGAAGTACTCAGTCCCACACTGATCCCAAGTTCCAGAGACACAATTTCAATCCAACATTCAAACAGAGCGGGTGAGGCAGACACTGTTCCATTTGCCCCGAACACTGTCCCGCTGACAGGTAGATACAAAAATCCCAGTCCAAAATCACACTCTCAGATTGAAAGGCACTGTGTCAATCTCACAATAGGGCAACACAGCTACGAATTAAACACCAGAGAGAAATCACACATGGTATCCGATTGAAAGGGACAGAATGAATCCCAATAATGTACCCGAGATTCCAATTGAATACTATCCCAGAACTCTCACACACATGACTTTAATACATGCAATATCCATTCGAAAAGTGAACCATTTGCTACAAATTGCAGACAAATCCAAACCTCACGTACAGTATCGATTGAGAAATACTGAAAGATAGCAAACCTGAGAAGCAAATTAGATACCTGTTCAGAATGCACTCGTAGAATGAAATTTAAAGATAGAGTATCAATTCTATTAGTGCAGACTGAGATACACATTATATACCAGTCCAAAAATCTCATACAATATTAGACTGAAGGATACAGTATTCCATTTCTACAGACTGATCTACACATTACAAACCAATTCAAAAATGTCACCTTATCAGTTTGAAAGAGTCATTATCATCCACAATATTACTCACAGAGATGCAGATTTAATAGTAGTCCAAAAAGCACACAAATTATCTGATTAAAACCTCCAACATTAAATCCTAAAGTTCGTCCATATTTACAAATTAAATAAGGAGTAAAACTCTTCAAACATTAAGATATTAAAGCTAAAGTATTGAACGCAATAATGTAATCTGAGAGAATAATTACGTACAGATACAGAATGAAACTCACATTCAGATACAGTACCAGAGACACACAGACACAGAATGAATCCAACACTCACAGATACAGAAGGAATCCCAAACTCACATACAGTACTAGAGACTGACAGACACAGAGTTAATCCCACACTCTCATCAAGTACCAGGGACTGATAGGTACAGTATGAATCCCACACTAACATGCAGTATGAGTAACTGCATATTTAGGATGAATTCAACTCCCACATACAGTACTGGGGACTGTATATACAGAATGAGTCCCACACTCACATGGACTGACAGATACCGAAAGAATCCCACACTAACACACAGTATGAGAGACTGCATATAAAGAATGAATCACAAACTCTCACACACACTGCTGACAAGATAGAGAATCAATCCCAAGTTCACACACAGTATCAGAGACTGACAGATACAGAATGAATCCCACACTCGCACACAGTACCAGAGACTGAGAGATACAGAATGAATCCCACACTCTCACACACTACCAGAGACTGACAGATACAGAATGAATCCCACACTCACACACAGTACCAGAGACTGACAGATACAGAATGAATCCCACACTCACACACTGTACCAGAGATTGAGAGATACAGAATGAATCCCACACTCTCACACAGTACCAGAGACTGAGAGATACAGAATGAATCCCACACTCACACACAGTACCAGAGACTGACAGATACAGAATGAATCCCACACTCACACACAGTACCAGAGACTGACAGATACAGAATGAATCCCACACTCACACACAGTACCAGAGACTGAGAGATACAGAATGAATCCCACACTCTCACACAGTACCAGAGACTGACAGATACAGAATGAATCCCACACTCACACACAGTACCAGAGACAGAGATACAGAATGAATCCCACACTCTCACACAGTACCAGAGACTGACAGATACAGAATGAATCCCACACTCTCACACAGTACCAGAGACTGACAGATACAGAATGAATCCCACACTCTCACACAGTACCAGAGACTGAGAGATACAGAATGAATCCCACACTCTCACACAGTACCAGAGACTGAGAAATACAGAATGAATCACACACTAACATACAGTACCAGAGACTGAGAGATACAGAATGAATCCCACTCACACACAGTACCAGAGACTGAGAGATACAGAATGAATCCCACACTCTCACACAGTACCAGAGACTGACAGATACGGAATGAATCCCACTAAACTATCATAGAATCAGCACAGACCAGGGATCAGGGCCTTTACCCAGTAAACTATCAGAGAATCAGCACAGACCAGGGATCAGGGCCTTTACCCAGTAAACTATCAGAGAATCAGCACAGACCAGGGATCAGGGCCTTTACCCAGTAAACTATCAGAGAATCAGCACAGACCAGGGATCAGGGCCTTTACCCAGTAAACGATCAGAGAATCAGCACAGACCAGGGATCAGGGCCTTTACCCAGTAAACTATCAGAGAATCAGTGTCCCAAGGTGTCCCGTGCGCAATCCTGTCGGAGAAAATTCAGTGCTCCCACCGCCGAGTGGTTCCATTCCCAATCAGGGAATTAACTTTAACAAGAGTTATGAACTTAATAAATAATTACATGAAGCTAATTAAACCCTGTTCGTAGTTGAATGACTGTTTTAATCACCATTAATCAACCGATAACTTTCTATTTCAGACTGAAGGAGATGCTGACGTGGTTACCGAGAGTCAGTCAAAACTTTAATAAGATTTTTGTGCTTTGCATGTGATGAAATTTCATCATTCTACAGACTGCATCTTAAGAGTGGGATTGAAAGCTCAGTGCAGCCGTTGTTAAATTTAACATTAACAGGCAATTGTTGCCGCTTATCACAGGAACGCCCGAACCGGTTCTCCGATGAAGATGAAAGTAACGCAACGGGGAACATGTGATACGACACGAAAGGCATCGGGCTGTGATAAAAATCCCCACCGTTTTGCTTTTCCAAAATAAAGGGTGTGACATTTATCCTCTGAAAATAGAAACAGTCTGGTCTCACTCACTGCAGAAATCTCTCTGTCACAGCGAACCAGCTCTCTTACTGCGAGTGTGACCTCCCTTCGGGCCTTTCGGGGGCTTGTCTCAAGATGAATTGTGATTTCCGTGAAGCCAATGTTCCATTCCTTTATATGATTCATGTGCCTGATTTCCGACCACAGGGTAAATGGTGAAATATCAGCCCTGCTCAGCCGGCAATGATCACGGTACATTTTCTTGCAGACAAAACACACATTGAAACCCTGGAACTTTGAGGCGATGAATCCTGAGGAAAAATATAATAAGGACTCGAATCATCAAACTTTTGCACCACCGAGACAAGCGGAAAAGCCCTACGCTAAATGTGTAATTCCATGAGCTAAACCTTGAGACTGCAGGAGCCCATATAACAGCTGTCTACTATCAGTTCACTTTTGCAAAATGAATGGTTGAAACTTGCAGGAGTGAAAATCCAACAAGCCGGTCTTCACTCTTAAACCAGCAACTGTGAAGTTAAGAGAAACATGCCGGAGAAATACTCGATTTCAGCGCGGTGACACTGGGCCAGAGTAAAGCTCAGTTAATATGATCGCCGAGTGGTGAGAGGGTGGATTTGGAATTCCTGAGCAACCGCACTGCACATTTTCCAGATCTGCTTGGAGCACCAATCCCTTCAATTCATCACTTACAGGGACAATTCGATTCCCGGTTTCTTTTCCCTGAGCTTGGTGAGATCTTAAAAATTGAAAGCGACTAATATCAGAGCTAACCTCGTCACCGACATGCTCACAGATACAGAGCGGCCACAATCTGCTTCAGTGAGATGAAAGCCCAGAGCGGTTTCAAGGTCGAATGCAATTGGAAGCAAAGCTCGTTCAATGAAAGTGCAGGTCATTGAGGTGCCTTTAAAGTCCTGATTGTTTGAACTGAACTTCTTCCGAGACCGCGTGAGATTCAGGTGGAGTGATTTGGGGACTTCTTTTCTCTCTTTGCAAAAGTCTGAACCGCAGTTCAAGGATCAAAAGTCTAGTTCCAAATTAGGGCTTCTCCAGGGTATGAACCTCGAATCGAGAATTATACCCCGACCTTAACGAGCCCAGAAACAAGAACGTATCACGGACACATTCCATGAGAGGGCTGACTGTATCATGAAAAGGCATTTTTGAAGAGACCTCCTGATCAGTTCCGTGTTGGATCCTGAACAAAACACAGCACTTGTGTGCTTCTCAAATTCACTAAACACCATGAATTACACAAAGGCACCGCTGGGAGTTGAACCCAGAATCTCCTGTTTACGAGACAGGTGCTTTAACCAACGAAGCCATGGAGCCAATTCATGGGAGCATTTCCCACCTCCTCTCATTAATATCTATCAGCTACACGTCACATTCTGTTGGGGGTTCAGACTGTTTGATCTTTGTCTCTTTCGCTTGCCCGTTTCCCTGTGAATCCCGATACTGACTGCGTTTCAGGCTGTGTTTATCTTTCTGTGTCCATCAGTGCTTTGATACACGAATGAATATTTGTGCTTCTGTTTGTTACTTTAAATAAATTCGGGATGGACAATTCTCGCTCTGACACTGAAGAACGAATTGAGCAAATTTCACAGTGAAGTGTTGTTTATTTTGGTGCTGAAACTAAAAAAATCGTAAAAGGTGCAAAGAGGGAAAACGAGAAAAACTTGTGAGTGAAATTAAGGACAACTTTCAAGGTTTTCACACGTACATTAAGAGAAAGAAGGGTGACTAAGAGTAATGTGGGCCCTTAAAGACAGATGGAGGTGATATTGTAATTGAAAATCAGGAAATGGCAGAGTTGCTGATACTCACAGAAAAGCATGAGGACAATATACCAGAGACACGAGGAAAACTGAAAATAAATCAAGGGGATTCAGTGTAAGTAAAATAATGGTATTGGAGTAAACAATTAGACTGAAGATAGACAAATCTCCAGGACCTGATGTTTACCATCCCAGGGGACGAAGGGGAATAGGTGAGGAAATTGTACATGCTTTAGTCATGATCGTTCAAAACTCTCTTGATTCAGGAATTGTTCCATGGATTGAAAAAATTGCCAATGTCATTCCGTTTTATATGAAGGGTAGGAGAGATAAAACAGGAAATTATAGACCTATTAGTCTGACGTCTGTTGTGGGGAAGTTACCAGAATCTGTTATTAGGGAAAGAATGACTGAGCACTTGGATAAACATGAATTGATCAGAGAGAGTCAGCATGGATTTGTAAAGTGTAAGTCAAGTCTAACAAAACTAGTTGAACTTTTTGAAGATGTAACTAACGTGGTAAATGATGGAGTGTCTATGGGTGTTATGTGTACATTGACTTCCAGAGGCATTCGTTAAGGTTTAGCATCAGAGACTGTGAACAGAAATGAGAGCACGTGGAATTTATAGCAACCCATTGACATGGGGAGGGAGTTGGTTTAGAGGTAGGAGACAGAGAGTAGGGTTAATGGGTATGTACTCAAATTGACAGGATTTGATTAGTGGTGTCCCCCAGGGATCTGTATAAATGAGGCAGATAAAGGAATAGAGAGCGGTATATCCAGGTTTGTTGACGACACCAAGTTAGGAGGCGCAGTGAGCAGTGTAGATGGGAGCATAAAGTTATAAAGGGAAATTGATAGATTCAGTGAGGTGGTAAAACTGTGTCAGATGGAGCTTACATAGAATTACATAGAATGTACATCACAGAAACAGGCAATTCGGCCCAACTAGACTATACCGGTGTTTATGCTGCAGACGAGCCTCCTCCAACCCCTCTTCATCTCACCCGATGAGCAAGCCTGAATATTCCTTTCTCCTCCATGTGTTTATCCAGCTTCACCGTAAATGCATCCATGCGATTCGCATTAACTACTCCTTGTGGTGGCGAGCTGCACATTCTAACGCCTCTCTGGATAAATATGTTTCTCTTGAATGCCAGATTGGATTGATTGATGACTATTATATTCATGGCCCTAAGTTCTGACGTCCCCACTCCCAAAAGTACAAACACCTTATCGACATCTGACCTATCAAACCCTTGCATAATCTTAAAGTCCCATATCAGGACTTCTATTTTCGATACAAAAGAGCCCCAGAGTGTACAAAGTTTCAATCTGGGGAAATGTGAGACCATCCACTTTGGCCCGAAGCAAGATAAATCAGAGTATTTTCAAAATGGTGAGAAGCCAGGAACTGTGGGTGAGCAGAGATACTTCGGGAAATCAGGAAGAGTTGGCAGACAGGTGCAAAAAATAATTAAAATGGCTAATGGAATGTCGGCCTTTATCTCAAGGGAACTGGAATTCAAAAGGGTGGAAGTTATGTTAGAATTCTATAAACTCTGCTAAGGCGACATTTAGAGTACGGCATTCAGTCCTGGGCACCAGACCTCAGGAAGGATATATTGGCCTTGCAGGAGGTGCAGCGCAGAAAGACCAGAATGATACCGGGGCTAAAATGTTTAAATTATGAGGACAGGTTGCGTGGACAAGGTTTGTATTTCCTCGTGTATAGAGGATTAAGTGGTGATGTAATTCAGGTGTTGAAGGTGATTCAATGATCCAATGGTGGGTGTGTGAGTTGGTGCTGAATCGGTCCCCTTCAGTGAAGAGAGGGTCAGCGGGCGCCTGACAGACACGGCTCGGAACGGGACTCGCTTCTCTCCGGCGGCAGCGGCTGGTTTAGAGAGATCTCTCTGTCTGCTGCTGTTACTCCACCTCCCGCACTCTGGGAGAACCGCGGAGGTCGGTCCTCATTTTTCTCTTATGGATCCGGCTCCATCCGTTTACTGTTGACGGGAGTGCGTCTGATACCAAGTCAGTCAGAAGCGGGTGAAAATCACAACATAGGCACAGGCCCAAGGACTGGGGACTGGTTTGATATTGGGTCCTTTTTAAGGGACCGGCTGTAGAATGTTTGTGTAATAATAATGATCAGAATTAACTTTGATACAATGAAGTTTTTTGCAGTTATTTCCCATTTCCACCCTCACCAGTTTTATACAGTAACAGGTAACAATGTTTGAGGGATGTGATGTCCAGTGTTGGTGGAATCAGTGTAATTTAACTTGATACATTGAAGAATCTCTTGTCTATCCCAGGCTCTTACCTTAGGATTAGACCCTCACCTAGTTTAAAATTGGTCACTCACTGATATAAATAAACCAGTAACAATCCCGAAACCTCAGCGGGTATTTTTGTTCCGATACTTAATGACGGTCCCAATTTCCACTGAAATTCTCAATCAGCAAATCCCAGAGGCTGTTTCGGGTTTGACAAACTGTGAAACAGATTGTTTTAAAAGCCGGAAAGAGGGAAAAACTGGTGGTTGATATGAAGTGTTATACATTATCTCTTTCTGTTTCAGATTTACAATTTCTCTTTGTGTGTTACTGACAGGAGAGGCTATAACGGAGCCCAGTGACTGGGTAACGAGCTGCACTGAGTCATTGGCCTGTGTTACAGACCGGCTCGTTGGACCTGCTCATTTCGTGAACTCACTGGTGTCTCAGCACGTGTGATGACTGAGTGAATCCCTTCTCACACACGGAGCAGGTGAACAGTCTCTCAACCAATGGGCATGCGTTGATGTGTCAGCAGTTCATTTCTACTTTTAAGCTCTTCTCACAGTCACTGCATGAAAAGGTCACTCAATAGTGTCAACAAGTTAATGTTTCAGAAGGTGGGATGATCGAGTGAATCTCTTCCCACACACGGAGCAGGTGAACAGTCTCTCCCCAGTGTGAGTGCGTCGATGTCTCAGCAGTTCGTTTCTGATTTTAAATCTCTTCCCACAGTCAGAACATTTAAAGGTCACTCAGTGTGAACTCGGTGGTGTTTCAGCAGGGTGGATGACTGAGTGAATCCCTTCCCACACACGGAGCAGGAGAACGGCCTCTCCCCAGTGTGAGTGCGTTGGTGTTTCAGCAGTTCAATTTTGCTTTTAAAGCTCTTCTCACAGTCAGAACATTTAAAAGGTCTCTCATCAGTGTGAACTCGCTGGTGTGTCAGCAGGTTGGATGACTGAGTAAATCCCTTCCCACACATGGAGCAGGAGAACGGCCTCTCCCCATTGTGAACTCGCTGGTGTGTCAGCAAGGTGGATGAATGAGCGAATCCCTTCCCACACACTGAGCAAGTGAACGGCCTCTTCCCAGTGTGAACTCGCTGGTGTGACAGAAAGTGTGATGACCGAGTGAATCCCTTCACACACACGGAGCAGGAGAATGGCCTCTCCCCAGTGTGGGTACGTTGGTGTTCCAGCAGATTCCTTTTGCAGTTAAACCTCTTCTCACAGTCAGAACATTTAAAAGGTCTCTCCCCAGTGTGAACTCGCTGGTGTGTCAGGAGGCCGGATGACTGAGCGAATCCCTTCCCACACATGGAGCAGGTGAACGGCCTCTCCCCAGTGTGACGGCGTCGATGAGTTTCCAGCTCTGAAGGGTAATTGAATCCCTTCCCACAGTCCCCACATTTCCACGGTTTCTCCGTGGTCCGGGTGTCCTTGTGTTTCTCCATGTTGGACGATCAGTTGAAGCCTCGTCCACACACAGAACACGTGTACGGTGTCTCCCCGCTGTGGACGGTGCGGTGTTTTTTCTGGCTGTGAAACTGGTTAAAGCTCTTTCCACAGTCAGTGCACTGGAACACTCTCACTCGGGTGTGTGTGTCTCGGTGCTTTCCCACTCACACTGATGTTTGAAATCTTCTCCCACAGACAGAACAGACAAACATTTCTCCTTCCACATTCAAAGGCCGATGATATTCAGGTCCTGATGAATCGAGAGACTCTGTCAGATCTTGACGTGATCTTTGGTTTGAGTTTCCCTCTGTAAATCCTCCCCTGTAAAAGGAGTTTATAAAAGTTATCACTGTAAGTACAGGATAGAAATTCAGATCAGATAGCTCTACTTTCTATGGAACATTATTTCCTCTCTCATTCCTCAAAGCTGAAAATCCCCATCCCACACACTCTCCCTCCTCCCTGTGCTGAAATCCAAACCCATCGCATCATCTTTCAGTGGCCCGAAACCATGAGTGAAAGGGTGAGAGAGAGAGAGTGAGTGTGAGAAAGTGAGAGAGGGAGTGTGAGAATGAGTGTGAGAGAGTGAATGTGAGTACAGCAGTGCGCTCGGTGTGGAGAATGAAGTGGGGCAGGTGGAGCATGTTTCAGTGGGGCAGCAGTGATCATAATCTCATTAGGTTTGGAACAGTTATGGAAAAGGACAGGGGACAGTCAAATGTGAAAATTCTGAACTGGAGGAGGGCTAATTCCAGTGAGTTAAAAAGGGATCTTGTCCAGGTGGATTGGAATCAAAAATTGGCAGGCAGAACAGTAATTGAACAGTGGGAGGCCTTCAAGGAGGAGTGGGTTTGGGAACAGAGTAGACAGATTCCCATGAGGAGGAAAGTAACAGCATCCAAAGCGAGAGCTCCCTGGATGACTGAAGATATGGAGATCACCATTTCTCCTTCATTTACAGACGCTCCCTGACCGATCACCATTTCTCCTGCATTTACAGACGCTCCCTGACCGATCACCATTTCTCCTGCATTTACAGACGCTCCCTGACCGATCACCATTTCTCCTTCATTTACAGACGCTCCCTGACCGATCACCATTTCTCCTTCATTTACAGACGCTCCCTGACCGATCACCATTTCTCCTGCATTTACAGACGCTCCCTGACCGATCACCATTTCTCCTTCATTTACAGACGCTCCCTGACCGATCACCATTTCTCCTGCATTTACAGACGCTCCCTGACCGATCACCATTTCTCCTTCATTTGCAGACGCTCCCTGATTCGATGAGTCACGAGGTTTGACGCTGACACTGCGCATGCTCGGAGGCCGCGGGCCGTGTGTTGAGTTTCGGGTCTGACCTAAACCGGAGCCCCCGGAGTGTAGAGAGAGAGAGGAGAATGTTCACTGTTTGATATTCGGGCCCGGGGCCGCACTCGGGGTTTGTGAAGCCCCCGCCCCCTCCCCCGGGGTTTATTAACCCGCTCCCCCCGCCCATCTCTCACCTGTTGCCGACACGATCTCGGCCTCACTCCCCGCCCGCCGCGCATGCTCAGCTCACACTGCCCGGGTGATTGACGGGAGCTCCGGACCAATAGGAAGAGCGGAGAGGGGCTGGAGGACCGAGCGGGCGGTTGGTCCTCCAACCAATGGGAGTGGGTGAGGGGCGGGACTTGCGGCACCGAGTGGGCGGGGCTGAGCCCGGATCTCCCTCATTGGCTGAAACTCTGCATCAATTTTAAACCTGATTGATGTCAAACTCGAGGGAAAAACTGGACTTTAATAAAGGACAAAGAGGAGGGAATATTGGAGGGAATAACACAGTGTAGGGATAAAATGGATTAATTCAGGACAGACAGCAGGGATTATTGGAGGAAATAACACAGTGTAGGGATAAAATGGATTAATTCAGGACAGACAGCAGGGAATATTGGAGGGAATAACACAGTGTAGGGATAAAATGGATTAATTCAGGACAGACAGCAGGGATTATTGGAGGAAATAACACAGTGTAGGGATAAAATGGATTAATTCAGGACAGACAGCAGGGATTATTGGAGGAAATAACACAGTGTAGGGATAAAATGGATCAATTCAGGACAGACAGCAGGGATTATTGGAGGAAATAACACAGTGTAGGGATAAAATGGATTAATTCAGGACAGACAGCAGGGAATATTGGAGGGAATAACACAGTGTAGGGATAAAATGGATTAATTCAGGACAGACAGCAGGGAATATTGGAGGGAATAACACAGTGTAGGGATAAAATGGATTAATTCAGGACAGACAGCAGGGAATATTGGAGGGAATAACACAGTGTAGGGATAAAATGGATTAATTCAGGACAGACAGCAGGGATTATTGGAGGAAATAACACAGTGTAGGGATAAAATGGATCAATTCAGGACAGACAGCAGGGATTATTGGAGGAAATAACACAGTGTAGGGATAAAATGGATTAATTCAGGACAGACAGCAGGGAATATTGGAGGGAATAACACAGTGTAGGGATAAAATGGATTCATTCAGGACAGACAGCAGGGAATATTGGAGGGAATAACACAGTGTAGGGATAAAATGGACTAATTCAGGACAGACAGCAGGGATTATTGGAGGAAATAACACAGTGTAGGGATAAAATGGATTAATTCAGGACAGACAGCAGGGATTATTGGAGGGAATAACACAGTGTAGGGATAAAATGGATTAATTCAGGACAGACAGCAGGGATTATTGGAGGAAATAACACAGTGTAGGGATAAAATGGATTAATTCAGGACAGACAGCAGGGAATATTGGAGGGAATAACACAGTGTAGGGATAAAATGGATTAATTCAGGACAGACAGCAGGGAATATTGGAGGGAATAACACAGTGTAGGGATAAAATGGATTAATTCAGGACAGACAGCAGGGAATATTGGAGGGAATAACACAGTGTAGGGATAAAATGGATTAATTCAGGACAGACAGCAGGGATTATTGGAGGAAATAACACAGTGTAGGGATAAAATGGATTAATTCAGGACAGACAGCAGGGAATATTGGAGGAAATAACACAGTGTAGGGATAAAATGGATTAATTCAGGACAGACAGCAGGGAATATTGGAGGGAATAACACAGTGTAGGGATAAAATGGATTAATTCAGGACAGACAGCAGGGATTATTGGAGGAAATAACACAGTGTAGGGATAAAATGGATTAATTCAGGACAGACAGCAGGGAATATTGGAGGAAATAACACAGTGTAGGGATAAAATGGATTAATTCAGGACAGACAGCAGGGAATATTGGAGGGAATAACACAGTGTAGGGATAAAATGGATTAATTCAGGACAGACAGCAGGGAATATTGGAGGGAATAACACAGTGTAGGGATAAAATGGATTAATTCAGGACAGACAGCAGGGATTATTGGAGGAAATAACACAGTGTAGGGATAAAATGGATTAATTCAGGACAGATAGCAGGGAATATTGGAGGGAATAACACAGTGTAGGGATAAAATGGATTAATTCAGGACAGACAGCAGGGAATATTGGAGGGAATAACACAGTGTAGCGATAAAATGGATTAATTCAGGACAGACAGCAGGGATTATTGGAGGGAATAACACAGTGTAGGGATAAAATGGATTAATTCAGGACAGACAGCAGGGATTATTGGAGGAAATAACACAGTGTAGGGGTAAAATGGATTAATTCAGGATAGAGCAGGGATTATTGGAGGAAATAACACAGTGTAGGGAGAAAATGGATTAATTCAGGACAGACAGCAGGGATTATTGGAGGGAATAACACAGTGTAGGGATAAAATGGATTAATTCAGGACAGATAGCAGGGAATATTGGAGGGAATAACACAGTGCAGGGATAAAATGGATTAATTCAGGACAGACAGCAGGGAATATTGGAGGGAATAACACAGTGTAGCGATAAAATGGATTAATTCAGGACAGACAGCAGGGAATATTGGAGGGAATAACACAGTGTAGGGATAAAATGGATTAATTCAGGACAGACAGCAGGGAATATTGGAGGGAATAACACAGTGTAGGGGTAAAATGGATTAATTCAGGACAGACAGCAGGGATTATTGGAGGGAATAACACAGTGTAGGGATAAAATGGATTAATTCAGGACAGACAGCAGGGATTATTGGAGGAAATAACACAGTGTAGGGATAAAATGGATTAATTCAGGACAGACAGCAGGGATTATTGGAGGAAATAACACAGTGTAGGGGTAAAATGGATTAATTCAGGACAGACAGCAGGGATTATTGGAGGAAATAACACAGTGTAGGGATAAAATGCAATGGATGTTGTGAAGATGGATTGTTAAAAAGTGTTTGATAAGATGCCGGACCGGAGGCTTGTTGATCAGATTAAAGCTCACGGTATTACAGGGAGTGGGTCAGTGTGGATGGGAAGTTGGATAATGGGCAGAGTATTGGTTAATGGATGTTTTTCAGACTGTGGGGATGCAAACAGTGGTGTCCCCCAGGGGCAGTGTTGGGACCATTGCTCTTCTCAATACAGAGCAATGACCTGGGCTTGGGTACAAGGGCATAAGATCAACATTTCCTGACAACACCAAGATGGGGAGCATTAAGAACTGTGAAGAGGAATGTTAGCAACTTCAGTGTGACATCGGAACACGAGGAACAGGAGTCGGCCATTCAGCCCCTCGATCCTGTTCCACCATTCAGCGAGATTGGTATGAGTGACTGTGGGATTGGTTTATATCAGACAGGAGGAGATTGGTGTCAGTGACTGTGGGATTGGTTAAAATCAGACAGGAGGAGATTGGTGTCAGTGACTGTGGGATTGGTTTATATCAGACAGGAGGAGATTGGTATCAGTGACTGTGGGATTGGTTTATATCAGACAGGAGGAGATTGGTGTCACTGACTGTGGGATTGGTTTATATCAGAGTGGAGGAGATTGGTGTCAGTGACTGTGGGGTTGGTTTATATCAGAGTGGAGGAGATTGGTGTCAGTGACTGTGGGATTGGTTTATATCAGACAGGAGGAGATTGGTGTCAGTGACTGTAGGATTGGTTTATATCAGAGTGTAGGAGATTTGTGTCAGTGACTTGTTTCAGGAACTGGAATTAGTGATTTCGCCCCTGAAGCCCACTCCGCCATTCAATTGGATCAGGACTAATCTGTACCACAACTCCATTTACTCTTCTTTGCTTCATATCCCTTTCAACCCTCACACAACACAAATCTGTCGATCTCAATATTGAAAATTTTAATTACCCCCAGCATCCACAGCCTTTCGGGGAGTTGAGCTTGAGATTTCCACCACCCTTTGTGTGAAAAATTGCCACCTTATTTTGCTCGTAAATGACCCAGCTCTAATTGTAACATTATCAAGAAGGTTGCAGATGGAGTACAATGTGGGGAAATGTGAAATTATTCACTTTGGTCGGAAGAATAGAAAAGCAGAATATTTTTTGAATAGGTGAGAGACTAAGAAATGTTGGTTGTTCAGAGAGATTTGGTTGTCCTTGTACACAGATCACAGAAAGTTAATATGCAGGTGCAGCAAACAATTAGGAAAGCAAATGGTATGTTGTCCTTTATTGCAAGGGGGTTGGAGTATAAGAGTAAGGAAGCCTTGCTGCAATTATATCGGGCTTTGGTGAGACCACACCTGGAGTACTGTGTACAGTTTTGGTCTCCTTACCTGAGGAAGGATATACTTGCCTTAGAGGGGGTGCAACGAAGGTTCACTCGATTGATTCCTGGGATGAGAGGGTTCTTGTATGAAGAGAGAATGAGCACAATGGCCCGATATTCTCTGGAGTTTAGAAGAATGAGAGGTGATCTCATTGAAACGTCTAAAATTCTTGGAGGGCTTGACAGGCTAGATGCTGAGAGGCTGTTTCCCCTGGCTAGAGAGTCTAGAACTAAGGGGCATAGTCTCATGATAAGGGCTCGGCCATTTAGGACTGAGATGAGGAAACATTTATTCGCTCAGAGGGTTGTGATTGTTTGGAATTCTCTACCTCAGAGGGCTGTGGATGCTCAGTCGTTCAGTCTATTCAAGAATGAGATCGAGAGATTTTTGGACACCGAGGGAATCAAGGAATCGGGCAGGAAAGTGGAGTTAAGGTAGAAGATCAGCCATGTTCTCACTGAATGGCAGAGCAGGCTCGAGGGGCCATATGGCCCACTCCTGCTCCTATTTCTTATGCCCTCTTGTTCTGGATTCCCCTCCAGAAGAAATCATTTCTCTGTACCGACCTTATTGAATCATTTTATTATTTTAAACACCTCGATGAGGTCACATCTCAATGTTCTAAACTCATGGGAATAAAAACCAAGTTTATGCCACCTCGCCTCATAATTTAACCCTTTTAACCCCGGCATCATTCTGGTGAATCTGCACTGTACCTTTTCCAAGGCCGATTTATCTCTCCCTCGGTTCGGTGCCCAGTTCTCCAGGTGGGGTCTGACCAAGGTTCATTACAACTGAAGCATCACTTCTGTATTCCAACCCCACTCGAGATAAAGGTCAACATTCAATTAGACTTGTTGATTATTGTCAAGATTTGTAAGGAATTTGCAAAGGATTCTCGGGGATCTGAGAGTTGGGATTTTTCTTTATTCTGTCCACTCAAGGAGTTTGATAACAGACTTACTCCTTTGAATTTAGTGCTGGATTATTGGGCCGTGATGTGTTTACTTGTTTGTATTTTGTTAAATACATTTGCTGAGTGTATTTAAATTGAAGACGAGATTCCCAGGCCTGATGCTCTATTCACACATCGAAGGTGAGAGAGATGCTGTGGGACACACGATAAGTCCAGTCGCTGAAAGTGATTCACAGACTGGGTTTTGTGTTTAGTGATCCCGGGTACATTACTGATACCTTCCCTGGATCCCAAGGCTGGGAGAGGCACTCGGGAAGGACCGGGGAGCTGGGACTTGGCCATGAGAGTAATTGAAGGTATGAGAACTGAAATAATCTACAGTGAGAAAGGTGAAAAGGCAAAATAATCGGTAATGAGGACATCAATTAGTCTCTTATCTTGAATTCATCAAGTAATTGACCCATTCTGTTTGAAACAAAGTTGATTTATTTGACATCGATCCAGAATATTGAATTTCAGCCCAGTTATAGCGGTTATTAACATCAGCAGAAACAAATCCCAACTTCCAGAATGATGTTCTGCTGCTGAAACCCTCATCCGTGCCTTTGTTTATCTCCAGACCCGACTATTCCAATGCTCTCCAGGCCCGGCCTTCCACTTTACACCCTCCGTAAACTTGAACCCACAATCTCCAGATCAATAATCAGTCCCATTATTCATTGTGTCACTGGCCCAGGCTGTGGAGAACACAGAGCAGCTCCCACTCCCACAGCACTGCGGTATGAGCAGGTACCGAGTCAGCCTCAGTCATGAGCACTGGAATCCACGAGTCCGGGTGTGTCAAAGGTGCACGGTGAACAATCACCAAAGTGAACCATTTTTGCCGCTTCCCTTCGATACCTCAGCTGGTCGAGCGACAAGACTGTCGTGGAAAATAAGACAAAGTCATCCTTCCGTCATTTGTTCAATTCCTGCTCGAAGGAGAACGCGTGATTTTGGAATAAGCAGCAATTAGTTCAAGGTCACTCTCTTAACTTGACAGGCAGCTCACAGATTAACATGTTGCCACTCAGGCACAGGACACCACTTTTCCTTTCCAAAACCAAAAGGCTTTCTGTGCTGCCCGAGCACGACTGTTTCACTCGAGCATTTCCCTCTGTTCCCTTTGAGCAGCAACACTTCAAATCGCCCTCAATTTCAGGCAAAATGGTCTTCGATCAGTCAGTCAGGGCTCTCGCTGCTCCTCGAGCTCGGGCGGCTGTTGCTTTCCGGTGACCTCGTCTTCCTTCCGCAGGCTCGGGCTCTTCTCAGCATCATTCATGATTACTGCGGCTTCCCGTTCTGCTGTTCCTCACTTCCTGATGCTCGATACCGCCGATTGGAGCAAAGTATTTAATATATTCAGGGAGCGGCAACCCAAGGCAAGATTTCTCTGCTGGTCTTGGAGCAGCTTGAAGGCGAGTGAGAGGCAGGAACTGTGAGGGGCGATTTACAAACAGCAAACGAGGAATTAGCTCAACTGGTGGAGCGCTCACTTGGCCTGTGAGAAGTAGCGGGATCGTTGATTATATTCTCCACTCACCGTTTGTCTTGGGGCAATTATACAGAAACAAGAGTGTTGTCAGTGAGTCCATCGCCCATGGACTTCCTAAACTTCACTGTGTGTTTGGGTACAGAGAGATCAAGGGGCAGCAAATCTTTTGATGTGCTGCAGTAAGCAAAAGTTCTTGATTTTGCAATGCAGCAAAGATGGAAAGATGAGGTGAGAGATGGAAAAAAAGCTTCGTAATCCTTGATACCTTCTCTGAAGATTGAATTCAGGACCTTCAGATTATGACACTGATGCACTGCTTGCTGCACTGAGAAGGCACTTACCAGGTATGGAGCCAGGCAGCACCACCAAGTCGGACAGCTTGCAAGGTATTGAAGGCCATAAAATTTTGCATTAAAAAATCCAAGCCAGGTAGGAATCGAACCTAATGCGTTATCCATTGCACCACTGGCCCAGATTATATCGAATTAGTAGCAGTGGGAGGCAGTGGGCATGGCGGAGGTACTAAATAAATACATTGCATCTGTCTTTCCCAAGGAAGAAGACGCTGCCAGAGTGTCAGTGAAGGAAGATGTTGTAGAGATACTGGATTGGCTAAAAATTTATAAAGAGGAGGTACTGGAAAGGCTGGCTGCACTTAAAGTAGATACGTCATCTGGTCCGGATGGGATGCATCCTCGGTTGCTGAGGGAAGTAACGGTGGAAATTGCAGAGGTACTGGCAAAAAACCTCCAAACATCCTTCGATATGGGGGTGATGCCAGAGGACTGGAGAATTGCAAATGTTACACCCCTGTTCAAGAAAGGGTGAAAGAAAAAATCCAGCAACTACTGACCAGTCAGTTTAACCTCGGTATTGGAGAAAGTTCTAGCAACGATAATCCGGGATAGAATTAGCAGTCAATTGGACAAGGATTAGGGAAAGCCAGCACGGATTTGTTAAAGGGAGGTGGACAGTGGTGTTCCCCAGGGGTCGGTGCTGGGACCACTGCTTTCCTTGATATACATTAATGACTTGGACTTGGGGATACAGGGCACAATTTCCAAATTCTTGCTACCAAAATGCTCCACTTCACTGTCATCTGCATTAAAATTCATCGGCCAATTATACACCCATTTTGCAAGTTTATTAATGTATTTTGTATTTGGTCGCAATCTTCATCAATATTATCCAAACTCCACCCCACCCCGCCAATCTGGTGTCATCTGTAAATTTTGAAATTGTACTTCCGATTCCCGAGTCCAATTCGTTGATGTGAATTGTGAACAGTGGCCCCAGAACCAATCCTTGTGGAGCCCCACTTTCCACCTTATACAGTGTGAGTCGCTACAATTAACCCCACTCTCTGTTTTAGAGCAGTAGTCAAGAGAAACTTCTTTACATAGGGAGTAGGCAGTCTGTGGAATTCACTTCCACGGTTAGTGTTTGGGGCACACAGTTCTGTAATGACAAGTGGTCCTCATGTTTTTATCCAAGACAGGCCTCAGCCCAGTCATTTACTCTAAATGTTGGTGCAATAGTTCAAGCTCAGAGGTGCCAGGTATCGGGAGCAGCAGTAGCTGTAAATAAAATCTAAATGTAAGTAAATACCAATATAGTTCATCTTCATCTATTTCGAGTTTAATAACTTTTGCTGAATGTGGCCCAGGCCAAGTGCCAGGATATCGGGTCAGGTTCACCATAGGAAATGAGTTTGACATCCCTGAGATAGACAATGTGAACCGGATTACCCTCATCCACTAACCCAGCAACTTCTTCAAAAAACTCAAGCAAGTTTGTAAGACACCATTTTCTTTCCCAGAAGCCGTGTTGAGTATCTCTAATGTCTCCTTCTCTTTCCCCATGATCATAAACAGCATCTCTTAGGGTCCCTTCAAGCATCTTCCCTCTGATCGAGGTCACACTGATGGGCCTGTCATTCCCCAGCTCTGATCTGTCCCCTTTAATGAAAATGAGAATACGTGAGCTACCTTCCAATCTCAGGGGACAATCCCTGACTCTATTGAGCTGTTGAAGATACAGGCAAGGGGCTCACAGAGCACCCGTCCCATCTCTTTAAACACCCGGGGGTGGATATCATCTGGACCTGGAGCACAATGCATTTTGAGAGTTCATATTTTATCCAAGATGACATCCCATTCTATTTTAATATTTATGATGTTATTGTTGACAGCACATCCCACAGCTGGAATCTGAGCATCATCCACAGGAGTGTAGACTGATGTGAAATAGTCATTCAACAGCTCTGCCATAGCCCGGGAATCTGTCCTGAACTGTCTTTCAGTGGCCCCAAAGCATCTTTAATGGTCTTCTGACTCCTGACGGAGCTGGAAAGACATTTGCTATTATTCTCAGAATTGGGCACCATCTTCTTTTCCAAAGATCTCTGAGCTTCTCTAATGGCTGCTTTATCTCCCTCGATTGTGGGTGAGATTTGACCCAATTCTCCTGTAAACTGAATTCATCCTGATCCGATCTGGGTTAAATGTAAGACAGTTCGGGGAGTCAGGAATCATTCACCGCTAGACCCACACTGACAGGTAAAACCCCAGACGGTTCCTTAGTAAGGATTCCTCTGGTACCTCAGCATATCTTTGTCAGCTATCTTACAGTCCACTCCTGGAGGCCCCACTCCCTGAGCCTGCAACCTTCAGCAGGGTCAGTGGTGGAGTTCCGCAGTGGGAGTGATCCCAGAGTAACTGTCGGGATCGCCCCCACCCTGTGGATGGTCCGGGTCGTGTATTTTTAGTGATCCTGGTGTCTAACACGCACACATCAATAAAACCGGGAATTCTGGAAACACTCTGCAGGTCCTTCTTTATCTGGAGATCAAATGACTGTTGTATAATTGTACCAGCAGTTAACAGGCTCCTGTGAACTCCTCCCTCTGCTATTTTAATGCAGCCTTTAACCCATTTATTTATAACGGATTTCAGCAGATCAATTTTGCTTTTAAATCTCTTCTCACAGTCAGAACATTTAAAAGGTCTCTCATCAGAGTGAACTCGCTGGTGTGTCAGCAGGTTGCATGATTGAGTGAATCCCTTCCCACACACGGAGCAGGTGAACGGCCTCTCCCCAGTGTGACTGTGTCGATGAGTTTCCAGCTCTGAAGGGTAATTGAATCCCTTCCCACAGTCCCCACATTTCCACGGTTTCTCCGTGGTCCGGGTGTCCTTGTGTCTCTCCAGGTTGGACGATCAGTTGAAGCCACGTCCACACACAGAACACGTGTACGGTTTCTCCCCGCTGTGAATGGTGTGATGTTTTTTCAGGCTGTGTAACTGGTTAAAGCTCTTCCCACAGTCAGTGCAGTGGAACACTCTCACTCGGGTGTGTGTGTCTCGGTGCTTTCCCACTCACACTGATGTTTGAAATCTTCTCCCACAGATAGAACAGACAAACATTTCTCCTTCCACATTCAAAGGCCGATGATATTCAGGTCCTGATGAATCGAGTGACTCTGTCAGATCTTGACGTGATCTTTGGTTTGAGTTTCCCTCTGCAAATTCTCCCCTGTAAAAGGAGTTTATAAAAGTTATCACTGGAAGTACAGGATAGAAATTCAGATCAGATAACTTTACTTTCGATGGAACATTATTTCCTCTCTCATTCCTCAAAGCTGTAAATCCCCGTCCCACACACTCTCCCTCCTCCCTGTGCTGAAATCCAAACCCATCGCATCATCTTTCAGTGGCCCTAAACCATGAGTGAAAGAGTGAAAGAATGAAAACCGCGCAACAATCGCCAAACAGGAGGGTTCCCTCCCAGTCGGGGAACACTTCAGCAGTCATGGACATTCATCCACCGACCTTCGGGTAAGCGTACTCCAAGGCGGCCTTCGAGACACACGACAACGCAAAATCGTCGAGCAGAAATTGATAGCCAAGTTCCGCACCCATGAGGACGGCCTCAACCGGGATCTTGGGTTCATGTCACGCTACACGTTACCCCACCAGCGAACAAATGTTATCTGTTTTTAATATAATGGGTCATTTGCTGGCTCTCTCTGCCTTCCGGATGTTTCTGCCTCTCTCTGTGTTTTTTTTTCTCTGTTTTTTTTTCCCTGTTTGTTTTTTTATTGAATGTGTATTCGGAGGTTCTGCAGGTAACACCTCTCTGTCTGAACACGGTGATTGCCTTGGCAACGGGCAGTTGCAGGGGCAGTCTGTAAACACCATTTATTATTGTTCAATATGTATAAATGCGTAGGCTTCAAGGAGATCTTGAAACATTTGCCTGAGGAAGGAGAAAATCTCCGAAAGCTTGTGAATTTAAAATAAAATTGCTGGACTATAACTTGGTGTTGTAAAATTGTTTACAATGAGTGAAAGGGTGAGAGACGAATGTGAGAGTGAATGTGAGAGAGTGTGAGAGTAAATGTGAGAGTGAGTGTGAGAGAGTGTGAGTGAGAGAGTGTGAGAGAGTGAGTGTGAGAGTGAGTGTGAGAAAGTGTGAGTACAGCAGTGGGCTCGGTGTGGAGAATGAAGTGGGGCAGGTGGAGCATGTTTCAGTGGGGCAGCAGTGATCATAATCTTATTCGGTTTAGAACAGTTTTGGAAAAGGACAGGGGACAGTCAAATGTGAAAATTCATAACTGGAGGAGGACTAATTCCAGTGAGTCAAAAAGGGATCTTGTCCTGGTGGATTGGAATCAAAAATTGGCAGGCAGAACAGTAATTGAACAATAGAATCATAGAATCATAGAAGTTACAACATGGAAACAGGCCCTTCGGCCCAACATGTCCATGTCGCCCAGTTTATACCACTAAGCTAGTCCCAATTGCCTGCACTTGGCCCATATCCCTCTATACCCATCTTACCCATGTAACTGTCCAAATGCTTTTTAAAAGACAAAATTGTACCCGCCTCGACTACTGCCTCTGGCAGCTCGTTCCAGACACTCACCACCCTTTGAGTGAAAAAATTGCCCCTCTGGATCCTTTTGTATCTCTCCCCTCTCACCTTAAATCTGTGCCCCCTCGTTATAGACTCCCCTACCTTTGGGAAAAGATTTTGACTATCGACCTTATCTATGCCCCTCATTATTTTATAGACTTCTATAAGATCACCCCTTAACCTCCTACTCTCCAGGGAAAAAAGTCCCAGTCTGTCTAACCTCTCCCTGTAAGTCAAACCATCAAGTCCCGGTAGCATCCTAGTAAATCTTTTCTGCACTCTTTCTAGTTTAATAATATCCTTTCTATAATAGGGTGACCAGAACTGTACACAGTACTCCAAGTGTGGCCTCACCAATGCCCTGTACAACTTCAACAAGACATCCCAACTCCTGCATTCAATGTTCTGACCAATGAAACCAAGCATGCTGAATGCCTTCTTCACCACCCTATCCACCTGTGACTCCACTTTCAAGGAGCTATGAATCTGTACTCCTAGATCTCTTTGTTCTATAACTCTCCCCAACGCCCTACCATTAACGGAGTAGGTCCTGGCCCGATTCGATCTACCAAAATGCATCACCTCACATTTATCTAAATTAAACTCCATCTGCCATTCATCGGCCCACTGGCCCAATTTATCAAGATCCCGTTGCAATCCTAGATAACCTTCTTCACTGTCCACAATGCCACCAATCTTGGTGTCATCTGCAAACTTACTAACCATGCCTCCTAAATTCTCATCCAAATCATTAATATAAATAACAAATAACAGCGGACCCAGCACCGATCCCTGAGGCACACCGCTGGACACAGGCATCCAGTTTGAAAAACAACCCTCGACAACCACCCTCTGTCTTCTGTCGTCAAGCCAATTTTGTATCCAATTGGCTACCTCACCTTGGATCCCATGAGATTTAACCTTATGTAACAACCTACCATGCGGTACCTTGTCAAATGCTTTGCTGAAGTCCATGTAGACCACGTCTACTGCACAGCCCTCATCTATCTTCTTGGTTACCCCATCAAAAAACTCAATCAAATTCGTGAGACATGATTTTCCTCTCACAAAACCATGCTGACTGTTCCGAATCAGTCCCTGCCTCTCCAAATGCCTGTAGATCCTGTCCCTCAGAATACCCTCTAACAACTTACCCACTACAGATGTCAGGCTCACCGGTCTGTAGTTCCCAGGCTTTTCCCTGCCGCCCTTCTTAAACAAAGGCACAACATTTGCTACCCTCCAATCTTCAGGCACCTCACCTGTAGCGGTGGATGATTCAAATATCTCTGCTAGGGGACCCGCAATTTCCTCCCTAACCTCCCTTAACGTCCTGGGATACATTTCATCAGGTCCCGGAGATTTATCTACCTTGATGCGCGTTAAGACTTCCAGCACCTCCCTCTCTGTAATATGTACACTCCTCAAGACATCACTATTTATTTCCCCAAGTTCCCTAACATCCATGCCTTTCTCAACCGTAAATACCGATGTGAAATATTCATTCAGGATCTCACCCATCTCTTGTGGTTCCGCACATAGATGACCTTGTTGATCCTTAAGAGGCCCTACTCTCTCCCTAGTTACCCTTTTGCCCTTTATGTATTTGTAGAAGCTCTTTGGATTCACCTTTGCCTGATCTGCCAAAGCAATCTCATATCCCCTTTTTGCCCTCCTGATTTCTCTCTTAACTCTACTCCGGCAATCTCTATACTCTTCAAGGGATCCACTTGATCCCAGCTGCCTATGCATGTCATATGCCTCCTTCTTCTTTTTGACGAGTGCCTCAATCTCCCGAGTCATCCAAGGTTCCCTACTTCTACCAGCCTTGCCCTTCACTTTATAAGGAATGTGCTTACCCTGAACCCTGGTTAACACACTTTTGAAAGCCTCCCACTTACCAGACGTCCCTTTGCCTGCCAACAGACTCTCCCAATCAACGTCTGAAAGTTCCTGTCTAATACCATCAAAATTGGCCTTTCCCCAATTTAGAATTTTAACTTTTGGGCCAGACCTATCCTTCTCCATAGCTATCTTAAAACTAATGGAATTATGATCACTGGTCCCAAAGTGATCCCTCACTAACACTTCTGTCACCTGCCCTTCCTTATTTCCCAAGAGGAGGTCAAGTTTTGCCCCCTCTCTAGTCGGGCCATCCACATACTGAATGAGAAATTCCTCCTGAATACACTCAACAAATTTCTCTCCATCCAAGCCCCTAATGCTATGGCTGTCCCAGTCAATGTTGGGAAAGTTAAAGTCCCCTACTATTACCACCCTATTTTTCTTGCAGCTGTCTGTAATCTCCTTACATATTTGCTCCTCAATTTCCCGTTGACTATTTGGGGGTCTGTAGTACAATCCTATCAAAGTGATCTCTCCCTTCTTATTTTTCAGTTCTACCCATATGGACTCAGTGGGCGAACCCTCGGATATATCCCCTCTCACTACTGCCGTGATGTTCTCCCTAATCAAGAACGCAACTCCCCCTCCTCTCTTACCTCCTGCTCTATCTTTCCTATAGCATCTGTACCCTGGAACATTGAGCTGCCAGTCCTGCCCCTCCCTTAGCCATGTTTCAGTAATAGCTATAACATCCCAGTCCCATGTACCCATCCATGCCCTGAGTTCATCTGCCTTGCCCATCAGACTTCTTGCATTGAAATAAATGCAGTTTAATCTGGACTTCCCTTGGTCTTTGCCCTGCTTTCTCAGACCATCTGTCCGGTCATGTTCTGTACACTCTCCCTTACTGCGTTTTGTTTCTGTCACCACTTTATTTCCCACTGACTTCCTGCATCGGTTCCCATCCCCCTGCCACATTAGTTTAAACCCTCCCCAACAGCACTGGCAAACACTCCCCCTAGGACATTGGTTCCAGTCCTGCCCAGATGCAGACCGTCCAATTTGTACTGGTCCCACCTCCCCCAGAACCGGTTCCAATGGCCCAGGAATTTGAATCCCTCCAGCTTGCACCATCTCTCAAGCCACGTATTCATCTTAGCTATCCTGTCATTCCTACTCTGACTAGCCCGTGGCACTGGTAGCAATCCTGAGATTACTACCTTTGAGGTCCTACTCTTTAGTTTAACTACTAACTCACTAAATTCAGCTTGTAGGACCTCATCCTGTTTTTTACCTATATCGTTGGTGCCTATATGCACCACGACAACTGGCTGTTCACCCTCCCCCTCCAGAATGTCCTGCAGCCGCTCCGAGACATCCTTGACCCTTGCACCAGGGAGGCAACATACCATCCTGGAGTCTCGGTTGCGTCCGCAGAAACGCCTGTCTATTCCCCTTACAATCGAGTCCCCTATCACGATAGCTCCGCCACTCTTTTTCCTGCCCTCCTGTGCAGCAGAGCCAGCCACGGTGCCATGAACCTGGCCACTGCCACCTTCCCCTGGTGAGCCATCTCCCCCAACAGTATCCAAAACGGTATACCTGTTTTGGAGGGAGATGACCGCAGGGGACCCCTGCACTGCCTTCCTACTCTTCCTCTGTCTGTTGGTCACCCATTCACTATCTCCCTCAGTAATTTTTATCTGCGGTGTGACCAACTCACTGAACGTGCTATCCACGACTTTCTCAGCATCGCGGATGCTCCAAAGTGAATCCATCCGCAGCTCCAGAGCCGTCAAGCGGTCAAACAATAGCTGCAGCTGGACACACTTCCCGCAGGTGAAGGAATCAGGGATACAGGAAGGAGCCCTGAATTCCCACATCCCACAAGAGGAACATGACACGGCGCTGGGATCTCCTGCCATGACTTAACCCTTAAATTAGCTTAAGAACAACTACAATGTCAAGAGAAAAGAAAAGGAAAGAAAAACTACTTACCACTCCCTTTAAGGAGTTTACTCCTTTAAATTGTTCTCAATTTAGAGAATGTTAACTGCACTCGGGACCTTGATTCACTAAAAAATAAACGCTACTTCCTATAAGACCTGCAGACCTTCCCTTTCCTTTCACTTCAGTTACTGTAGATAAGTAGAAATACTCACCTGAACCTACTCACCAATCAGGTGCCTCCCCTGTGTCGCGTCCCGATCTGATTCCTGACGTCACTTCGAACTCTGTCGCAGCTCGGCTCGCCTCCTCTCAGCGCTCTGAAATCCCGCCTTTTATCGGACGCTCCCTCCGCTCGGCTCGGCTCCTCTCAGCTGTTCTCAGCGCTCTGAAATCCCGCCTTTTATCGGACGCTCCCTCCGCTCGGCTCGGCTCCTCTCAGCTGTTCTCAGCGCTCTGAAATCCCGCCTTTTATCGGACGCTCCCTCCGCTCGGCTCGGCTCCTCTCAGCTGTTCTCAGCGCTCTGAAATCCCGCCTTTTATCGGAAGCTCCCTCCGCTCGGCTCGGCTCCTCTCAGCTGTTCTCAGCGCTCTGAAATCCCGCCTTTTATCGGACACTCCCTCCGCTCGGCTCCTCTCAGCTGTTCTCAGCGCTCTGAAATCCCGCCTTTTATCGGACGCTCCCTCCGCTCGGCTCGGCTCCTCTCAGCGCTCTGAAATCCCGCCTTTTATCGGACGCTCCCTCCGCTCGGCTCGGCTCCTCTCAGCTGTTCTCAGCGCTCTGAAATCCCGCCTTTTATCGGACGCTCCCTCCGCTCGGCTCGGCTCCTCTCAGCTGTTCTCAGCGCTCTGAAATCCCGCCTTTTATCGGACGCTCCCTCCGCTCGGCTCGGCTCCTCTCAGCTGTTCTCAGCGCTCTGAAATCCCGCCTTTTATCGGACGCTCCCTCCGCTCGGCTCCTCTCAGCTGTTCTCAGCGCTCTGAAATCCTGCCTTTTATCGGACGCTCCCTCCGCTCGGCTCGTCTCCTCTCAGCTGTTCTCAGCGCTCTGAAATCCCGCCTTTTATCGGACGCTCCCTCCGCTCGGCTCGGCTCCTCTCAGCTGTTCTCAGCGCTCTGAAATCCCGCCTTTTATCGGACGCTCCCTCCGCTCGGCTCCTCTCAGCTGTTCTCAGCGCTCTGAAATCCTGCCTTTTATCGGACGCTCCCTCCGCTCGGCTCGTCTCCTCTCAGCTGTTCTCAGCGCTCTGAAATCCCACCTTTTATCGGATGCTCCCTCCGCTCGGCTCGGCTCCTCTCAGCTGTTCTCAGCGCTCTGAAATCCCGCCTTTTATCGGAAGCTCCCTCCGCTCGGCTCGGCTCCTCTCAGCTGTTCTCAGCGCTCTGAAATCCCGCCTTTTATCGGACGCTCCCTCCGCTCGGCTCCTCTCAGCTGTTCTCAGCGCTCTGAAATCCCGCCTTTTATCGGACGCTCCCTCCGCTCGGCTCGGCTCCTCTCAGCTGTTCTCAGCGCTCTGAAATCCCGCCTTTTATCGGACGCTCCCTCCGCTCGGCTCGGCTCCTCTCAGCTGTTCTCAGCGCTCTGAAATCCCGCCTTTTATCGGACGCTCCCTCCGCTCGGCTCGGCTCCTCTCAGCTGTTCTCAGCGCTCTGAAATCCCGCCTTTTATCGGACGCTCCCTCCGCTCGGCTCGGCTCCTCTCAGCTGTTCTCAGCGCTCTGAAATCCCGCCTTCAAGGAGGAGTTGGTTTGGGTACAGAGTAGACAGATTCCCACGAGGAGGAAAGGAACAGCATCCAAAGCTTGAGCTCCCTGGATAACTGAAGATTTCGAGATCACCATTTCTCCTTCATTTACAGACGCTCCCTGACCGATCACCATTTATCCTTCATTGACAGACGCTCCCTGACCAATCACCATTTCTCCTTCATTTACGGACACTCCCTGACCGATCACCATTTCTCCTTCATTGACAGACGCTCCCTGACCGATCACCATATCTCCTTCATTTACAGACGCTCCCTGACCGATCACCATTTCCCCTTCATTTACAGACGCTCCCTGAGCGATCACCATTTCTCCTTCATTTACAGACGCACCCTGACCGATCACCATTTCTCCTTCATTTACAGACGCTCCCTGACCGATCACCATTTCTCCTTCATTTACAGACGCTCCCTGACGGATCCCCATTTCTCCTTCATTTACAGACGCTCCCTGACCGATCACCATTTCTCCTTCATTTACAGACGCTCCCTGACCGATCACCATTTCTCCTTCATTTACAGACGCTCCCTGACGGATCGCCATTTCTCCTTCATTTACAGACGCTCCCTGACCGATCACCATTTCTCCTTCATTTACAGACGCTCCCTGACCGATCCCCATTTCCCCTTCATTTACAGACGCTCCCTGACCGATCCCCATTTCCCCTTCATTTCCCGGCGGGTAGTGAGGGGGGGATAATGTTCACTGTTTTATATTCGGGTCTGGGGCCGCACTCGGGGTTTGTAAAGCCTGAGCCTGGGCCTGAGCCCGGACCCGGGCCCCGGGGTTTATTGAGCCTCTTGCTCCGATCCTCTGACCTGCACCGAACGCGCTCCTCCCGCAGCCTCGACTGGCCGCGCATGCTCAGGACACACTGCCCGGTAATGAGACACTACTGCGCCTGCGCACTGGCCTCCACTGATTCAGATAGGGCACAATCTGTACCGCGCTGCATGCTGGGTGATGCAGCCGCCATTGATGATCTTAATATCAGGCCGAAAAGCAAAGACATTTGAAGCAGGGCGAGCGCGTTTGGACCAAGGAAAATAAAATAAACTGAAAGCCCAGCCCTTCGTGCCATTTAAACCGGCACAAGCACACAGCATAGAAGCCCCCGCCCCACATTGGTGAACTCCAGAAAATATTTTTTTCGGTTACTTTTATTAATTTCGTTTTATTAATTGTTGCAACTGACGGGTTCAATTAATGTTTATTTTCCAACTGCACCTCAGGACCGTCAGTTTCACCATTAACCCCGCCCTGGTGATTAAGGAGATATCCGGACCAATAGGAGCAGCAGGAATTGATCGGAATTTCCTTTTATCGGTGGGGTGCCGCAGGGATCAGTGCCGGGGTCTCAACTATTTACAATATATATTAATGGCTTGGATGAAGGAACAGAGTGTCTTGTGGCCAAATTTGTTGATGATACAAAGATTGGTGGAAAAGCAAATTGCGATAAGGATACAAAGTGTCTGTAAAGAGATATTGACAGGTTAAGCAGATGGGCAAAAATTTGGTGGATGGAATCTCATGTGGGAAAATGTGAAGTCATCCACTTTGGGAGGAAAAATAAAACAGCAAAATATTATTTGAATGGAGAAATACTACAAAACGCTGCGGCACAGAGGGATCTGGGTGTCCTCGTACATGAAACATAAAAAGTCAACATACAAGTGCAGCAGGTTATCCGGAAGGCAAACGGAATATTGGCCTTTATTTCTAGCAGGATGGAGTATAAAAGCAGGGAAGTCATGCTACAACTGTACAGGGTGCTGGTGAGACCACACCTGGAGTACTGCGTACAGTTCTGGTGACCTTATTTAAGGAAAGGCATACTTGCATTGGAGGCAGTTCAGAGAAGGTTCACGAGGTTGATTCCGGGTATGGAAGGGTTGTCTGAAAAGGAAAGATTGAACAGGTTTGGTCTATAATTATTGGAGTTTAGAAGAATGAGAGGAGATCTTATTGAAACATACAAGATTCTGAGGGGGCTCAACAGGGTTGATGCTGAGAGGATGTTACCCCTCATGGGGGAATCTAAAACTAGGGGGTATAGTCTCAGAATAAGGGGTCGCTTGTTTAAGACGGAAATGAGGAGGAATTTCTTCTTCCAGAGGGTTGTGAATCTTTGGAATGCTTTACCCCATAAAGCTGTGGAGGCTGAGTCATTGAGCACATTCAAGGCTGAGTTAGACAAATTTTTAATCAGAAAAGGAGTCAAAGGATATGGGGAAAGGGCGCAAAAGTCGAATTAATCTAAAAATTAGATCAGCCATGATCTCATTAAATGGTGGATCAGGCTCGAGGGGCCGAATGGCCGACTCCTGCTCCTTTCTCTTGTGGTCTTTTGGTGAATTGACTGGAGAGATGAGCGAACAGTTGGTCCTGCAACCAATCAGAGTGTGTGAGGGGCGGGAGTTGCGGCACTGAATGGGCGGGTCTAAGCCCGGATGTCCCTCATTGTCTGAAGCATCTTTCGCTCCAGGAGAAAACTCGACCTTTCTGTTGTGGCTTGAAACAGATGAAACCAGATGAGGTGGAGCAAACATTTCAACATTTGTTAGAAAAACACATGAATGAAGAACAGCCAACATGGATTATTTGAGATATCTCAAGTCTACTGATAAAGGGAATGTAGTGGATGTTGTGTAGATGGATTGTGAAAAGGTATTTGACAAGCTGCCGGACAGGAGGCTATTAAAATGAATGGGGCAGTGTGGGTAGGAATCTGTGTAAAGGGCAGAAAACAGAGAGTAGTGGTTAATGGATGTTCTTCAGACTGGAGGGATGTAAACAGTGGTGTCCCCCAGGGTCAGTGTTGGGACCATTGCTCTTCTCAATATCGAGAATGATCTGAGCTTGGGTATGTGGGACACAAGGTGAAAATCTCTCGATGACGCCAAAATTGGCAGCGTGGGGAACTGTGAAGAGGAGTGTCAGTGACTTCATTGTGACGTGCACAGATTGTCTTATTAATTAACAAGTCTGAGAGTCAGCAACTTTAATATCTTATTAAGAAATATATGAGCAAATTCTCTTTCCTCCACCAGAGTAAACATGCAAGTCCTCCGGATACACGAGATGATCCCGCTGGATGGAACCTCAGGCGCCCTGAGCTTGATCTCCGGTGTCTCCAGTCCTGACTGTCCCTTACATCAGTATCCCCACACTTTTATACCCTGTTGTGATCCATCTCTGTCACTGGAGCTGGAACTTCCCTAATCTGTGGTTTACAAGGACACATTGCTTGGTTCCCAGCAGTTATTTTTCTTCAGTAGCGTTCTCATGACCCCTAAACTACCCTGCTTACTGTTAAATAGAATCATAGAATCAATGAAATTTATAGCACAGAAAGAGGCCATTCAGCCCAACATGTCCGTGCCGGCCGAAAAAGAGCTATCCAGCTTAATCCCACTTTCCAGCTCTTGGTCTGTAGCCTTGTAGGTCACGGCACTTCAAGTACATACCCACGTACTCTTTAAATGTGATGAGGGTATCTGCCTCTATCACCCTTTCAGGCAGTGAGTTTCAGACCCCCACAACCCTTGGGTGAAAGAATTTCTCCTCAGTTCCCCACTAATCCTCCTACCAATCACTTTAAATCTATGCCCCTGGTTATTAACCTCTCTGCTAAGGGAAATGGGTCCTTCCAATCCACACAATCTTGGCCCCTCATAATTTTGTTCACCTCAATTAAATCTGCCTTCAGTCTCCTCTGTTCTAAAGAAAACATCCCCAACCTATCCAATCTTTCCTCTTAGCTAAAATTCTACAGTCCAGGCAACACCCTTGTAAATCTTTCTTGCCTTGTGTATAAAATGTCTGCTATTTGAAAGTCATGACATTGATCAAATTCTGCGTTGTGTTTTCTTGCCATTTGTGTCAAGATTTTGAAAAGATCTGCTGCCTGACACTTTAAATGTTACCGACCTTTAACTGTAGCTCACAGGATCTTAACAGTCACTGTTATCATTTGCCTTTTATGTATCTTCTTGTGCTCCGTCTCCTTAACAACACCAGCTGATCACAGCAATGTTTTCTTCAAATTAAACCCCAGTGTGAAAAAAATGCACAATTTCAGAGCGAAGCAGCGTGTGCAAGATTGGTGGGAGATGCGACTGGAGAAAATGGGCCTGGGGCAGTGAGAACATCTCTTGAGCATGAAGATATTCAGTATCCGAAGAAGCAGGGAGATGAGGTCGTTGTGTCTATTTATCCTGGTATCTGCAAAATCCATCGTCTCTCAATACCCAGCATCATTCTTCACCTCTCCTGCTTTCCAGTTAAGGTATTTTTTCTCGTTAAGTCGCAGTATTTGCTTTGAACATCTAATTCACCGGCATCTGGAGGAGCAGAGGAAGCTGGAGATAAAGTAGTGACAGAAACAGAAGGAGATGGCTCGTGATGGCAGAATCTTGTGTGTGTCAATTGCTTCAAGTGAGACATGACAGTCCTGCGTTGCCTTGCACCTTTCCCAGGAGCTGCACTGATTCGGTGCGTGTGTTTTGGAAATGGAAACAGTTCCACCAGCAGCTTGTGGTAATATTTCCCCTCACTGTCCATTTCATGTACCTGCCGACCCGCACTTGGTGCTGTCATTGTCTGAACAAGTCTTTCGTGTTCTAACAGTAAATTCCATTTTGTGCGAGCAATTTGTCTGGGGCGAAAGTGACAGGGTAGATGCTGGGATGTTGTTTCCCCTAGCTGGAGAGTCTGGAAGTATTGGTTATAATCTCAAGATAAGGGGGCGGCCATTTAGTACAGAGATTTCTTCACTGAGCGGGTTGTGAACCATTGGAATTCTCTACCTCAGAGGGCTGTGGATGCTGAGCCATTGAACAGATTCAAAACTGAGATAGATCGAATTTTGGACACGAAGGAACTCAAGAGATATGGGGACAGGTCGGGAAAGTGGAGTTGAGGTCGAAGATCAGCGATGACCTTATCAAATGGCGGAGCAGGCTCGAGGGACTGAATGGCCAACTCTTGCTCCTTTCGCTGATGTTGGTCCGCTGGAAAAGCTGAACTTGCCAGCTGTTTTAAAACTCTTAGCCTGAACAGGGACTTGAACCCTGGACCCTCAGATCACTACCTGTTTTAAAAGTCTGATGCTCTACCGACTGAGCTATCCAGGCTCGCTGTTAAATTAGTTTCCATCATACAGATTCATGGTGGGACTCTGAATTATCCCCGTCGATGTCGAATTGGGGGGAGTATCACTTTTGTACAATTTTCAGCAACGTGTTGAGGAGAATCCTTGTTTCTGTTGAACATGATGCAAGAAACATGGACAGCGAACTCGTGATTTTACAATTCCTCTTGTTTGTACAAAATTTCTTGTCATTCGTTCGCAGCAATTAAATAAAACACTTTACCCAATGGCTCAAAAGCTGAACTTGTTCCACACGGGAGCTGGGAAAGGCCTCTCGACATTTCAGCCGATCAACAATTGAAAGCTGAATAATTTCACCCGTTACACCGTGACACCAGGCAGCAGATTTGCCTCCCGAATTTTCCCTACACGACACTTCAAACCGATGAATCCCTGCTTCACGGAAAGAAGAATTGTGTGTTTGGTTCTTTAGATTTAAAGATGTCGTACCGGCCGCTTTACCATTTCAGCTCTCGCCAATCGCCCCCTCTCCCTCCTATAAACAAATAAACTCTCACCTGCTATTGCAAGACGGGAGGCCCGAGGAGCCTCAGTGCCCACATGGGGACATGAAGAAGTCGATGTGTTATGGAACCGGTTGTACCTTGAACTCCAGTCAAAATGTTTAGAAGGTTCAACTACTTTAGATGGCGCTGAAACTCACAACCCCAGCATTTCTCGAGTGTATAATTATTGTAGAAATAACGCGCGCTGACCGATTGCTCCACTGGAGCCGCGCACGGTCTGTGTCCCCAGTGCTCCCATCAAACAGCTTCATCCTCGGTCTCTCAATTATCGCTTCCTGATCTTTCCCACACAGAAACCGCCAAACAAGAGGCGATTCGTTAAACATCAGCAGTGATCTTTAAAAGCCGTGAAATCTTAAACAATGCCCCTGAAGACAATAACATTTAATAATATTATTATTGACGAAAAGCCAATTTTTTCACGGTACTTTAAGGAGGATTTGGGCAAAGTGGGAGCTGAAATTATGAAACTCTCTCTGGGCTGTCGGTGATTGGAGAGATGGGCGTTATTTCATTTGAAAACCGAGGCTCGGAACTTCCTGATGGAGAAGTGTGAGAGAAGATTGTGGTTAGTCGCAGTTGCCGGGGAGATCCAGAGGAGAGGGAGAAAAGTCAAAGTCACAGCTGTGACAGCTCAAGTGCTCTGCTTATCTGTAATATTTAGACAGTAATGTACAGTACAGGACAAACCAGTTTAGAATGTGACCGTGACACGTAAATGTGACGACACGTTCTTGTTTCTGGGCTCATTGAGGTCGGGGTATAATTCTCGATGCGAGGTTCATATCCCGGAGAATCACTAATTTAGCCCGGGACTTTTGATCTTGAGCTGCGGTTCAAACTTTTGCGAAGAGGGAAAGGAAGTCCCCAAATCACTCCACCTGAATCTCAAGCGCTTTCGGAAGAAATTCAGTTCAAACAATCAGGACTTTAAAGGCACCTCAATGACCTGCACTTTCATTGAACGAGCTTTGCTTACAATTGCATTCGACCTTGAAACCACTCTGGGCTTTCATCTCACTGAAGCAGAGTGAGGCCGCTCTGTATCTGTGAGCATGTCGGTGACGAGGTTCGCTTTGATATTGGTCGCTTTCAATTTTTAAAATTTCACCAAGCATCAGGGAAAAGAAACCGGGAATCGAATTGTCCCTGTAAGTGATGAATTGAAGGGATTGGTGCTCCAAGCAGATCTGGAAAATGCGCAGTGCGGTCGCTCAGGAATTCCAAATCCACCCTCTCGCCACTCGGCGATCATATTAACTGAGCTTTACTCTGGCCCAGTGTCACCGCGCTGAAATCGAGTATTTCTCCCGCACGTTTCTCTTAAATTCACAGTTGCTGGTTTAAGAGTGAAGAACGGCTCGTTGGATTTTCACTCCTGCAAGTTTCAACCATTCATTTTGGACTGACTGTGGACAGGTGTTATATTGGTCGCTGCATTAAAAAAGTTGAGCTCAGTGAGTTACTGGTTTAATGGGTGAATTCTTCACCTGTCTCGGTGGTGCTATCGGTGAGCACGAAAGTTTGATGGTTCGAGCCCGAATTTTATTTTCCCTAAGGAATCATCACCTCAAAGTTCCAGGATTTCAATGTGTGTTTTGTCTTCAAGAAAATGTACCGTGATCATTGCCGGCTGAGCAGGGCTGATATTCCACCATTTACCCTGTTGTCGGAGAGCAGGCACATGAATCATATAAAGGAATGGAACATTGGCTTCACGGAAATCACAATTCATAACCCATTTATTTTAAACGGGTTTATTTTAAATGAGTTAACACCTGCCTTAAATGGTAGACTCAGGACTGTCACACAAACAGGTTAAATCTTCATAGAATAATTACCACGATTATTTTTAGACTGGATGCCTCACGGCGACATTGCTGTCAGTGAAGAGAGACGAGAAAGACCAAAGTGCCGTTTGCCCCTCTCAGTGTGGCCCTGAAGGACTGTGTCCAGGCTGAAGTTCTGTTCCCACCGGACGATCCTCCCCCCAGATTGTCCTTTCTGAGCTCCAGTCAGGTGATGCTAAACACTCAGGTGGGAAAGACCAAAATCTACAACAAGGTGTTTAAAACAGGTGATTTATTTAACAGATATCCACAATATTAAACTCCAGCCCAGTTATAGGGGTTATTAACATCAGGAGAAACAAACCCCAACTGTCAGAATGAACATGGTTCAGTCCTGGATGGGATTAACAGCAGAATCCAACCCCTGCAGTCACTTTTGAACTTCCTGGTGTCTCAGCACGTGTGATGACTGAGTGAATCCCTTCCCACACACGGAATCATAGAATCAGAGAAAGCTGCAGCACAGAAGGAAGCCATTCGGCCCATCGTGTCTGTGACGGCCGAAAAAGAGCTATCCAGCTTAATCCCACTTTCCAGGGCTTGGTCCGTAGCCCTGCAGGTTACGGCACTTCAAATACACATCCATGCACTTTTTAAATGAGTTGAGGTTTTCTGCCTCGACCACCCTTTCAGACAGTGAGTTCCAGACCCCGACCACCCTGTCCGCTTCTGTGTGTCCTCGAACTTTATCACTGCTATCCGGAGGTCCAGGAGATAACCATTCGCTCCTCGATGACATAAATCGTGAATTATACCCTGACCCCGACGAGCCCAGAAACAAGAACGTGTCCTTAAATTAAAGTGTTACAGACACATTCTATGAGAGGTCTGTCTGTGCGATGAAATGGTGTTTTTGAACAGTCATTCTGATATCGGTTTCCTCCTCAAACCTCAACAAATACCAATTCCAAAGTGTGACTTTGTCGCTGAATTCCACAAATGAGGTAAAAATAATAAGTGACACAAGGCACTGCTGGGAGTTGAACCCAGGATCGCCTGTTTACAAGACAGATGCTTTAACCAACTAAACCACAGCACCAATTAACAGCACCTGTTCCCCACCTCGTCTCACTAATATCGATCAGCGACACGTTACTGTCTGTTCGAGGCACAGACCGTTTTATCTTTGTCTGTTTCCCTTGTCCGTTTACCTGTGCATCCTGATACTGCCTGCATTTCTCGCTGTGTTTATCTTTGTGTATCCATCAGTGTGTTGATACACGGATGATTAAGTGTGCTTGTGTTTGTTACATTAAATAAATTCGGGGTTCAGACAATTCGGGGTTCAGACAATTCTCGCTCTGACATTGGAGAACTATTGAGTCATAGAGTTACACAGCACGGATAGAGGCCCTTCGGCCCATCATTGAGCCGAACTTTACAGCAAAGTGTTGTTTATTGTGGTGCTGAAACGAAAAAACCGAAGAGGTCCAAAAAGGGAAAAGGAGCAAAAACTTGTGAGGGAAAATAACGACAACAATCACGGTATTTACAGGTATATTAAGAGAAAGAAGGGTGACTAAGAGTAATGTGGGACCCTTAAAGACAGATGGAGGTGATATTGTAATTGAAAATCAGGAAATGGCAGAGTTGCTAAATATTTACTTTGCATCGGTCTTCATAGAAAAGGATGAGGCGAACATAGCAGAGACACGAGGAAAACTGTAAATAAATCAAGGGGATTCAGTGTAAATAAAATAATGGCAGTGGAGAAAATAATGAGATTAAAGATTGTCAAATCTCCAGGACCTGATGTTTACCATCCCAGGGGAATAAGAGGAATAGGGAAGGAACTATGATTGATCAAAACTCTCTTGATTCAGGAATTGTTGCTTTAATTGAAACATTGTCAATGTCACTCCATTATTTCGATGGGTCGGAGAGATAAAGTTGGAAATTCTAGGCCTATCAGTCTGACGCCTGTTGTGGGGAAGTTACCAGTATCCGTTATTGGGGAAAGAATGACTGAGCACTTGGATAAATATGGAGTAATCAGAGAGAGCCAGCATGGATTTGTAAAGGGGAAGTCAAGTCTAACAAAGCTCGTTGAACTTTTTGAAGATGTAACTAACGTGCTCGATAATGGAGTGTCTCTGGGTGTGAGATGGACATTGACTTCCAAAGGCATCCAATAAGGGACCACATAAGAGACTGTCAACAAAAATTAGAGTGCGTGGAATTTAAGGCAACCAATTGAAATGGGTCGGGAGTTGGTTAGAAGGTGGGAGGCAGAGGCCCGGGAGAATAAGGGATGTACTCAAATTGGCCGGATGTGATTAGTTCTGGGGCATCAGCTTTTTCCGATATGTATAAATGAGGGAGATGAAGGAATAGAGAGCCGAACACTCACGTTTGTCGCTGACATCGAGTTAGGAGGCGCAGTGAGTAGTGTAGATGGGAGCATAAAGTTACAAAGGGAAATTGATAGATTCAGTGAGTTGGTAAAACTGTGTCAGATGGAGCTTACATAGAATTACATCGAATGTACATCACAGAAACAGGCAATTCGGCCCAACTAGACTATACCGGTGTTTATGCTGCAGACGAGCCTCCTCCAACCCCTCTTCATCTAACCCTATGAGCAAACTCTAATATTCCCTTCTCCTCTATGTGCTTATCCAGCTTCCCCGGAAATGCATCCATTCTATTCGCCTTAACTACTCCTTGTGGTGGTGAGTTGAACATTCTAACGCCTCTCTGGGTAAGTCTGTTTCTCTTGAATGCCAGATTGGATACATTAGTGACTGGATTATATTCATGGCCCCAATGTTTTGGAGTCCCCACTCCCACAAGAGCGAACGCCTTGTCTATGCCTCACCTATAAAGCCCTCACATAATCTTAAAGCCCGATATCAGGTCACCCTCAGCCTCCTCTTTTCTATACAGAAGAGCCCCAGCCTGTTCAAACTTTCAATATGGGGAAGTATCGGGTCATCTACTTTGGACGGAAGCAATATTGATCAGAGTATTTTCTAAATGTTGAGAAGCTCGGAACTATGGAGGAGCAGAGAGATTTAGGGATCGAAGTACAGAAATCACGAAAAGCCAGTGGACTGCTGAAAAAATAATTTTAAAGTCTAATGTGATGTTGGCCTTTATCTCAAGGGAGCTGGAATTCAAAGACATGGAAATATGTTCCAGATAGAAAGCTCTGGTGAGACCCCATTTAAAGTATTGCATTCAGTTCTGGGCACACCCCTCAGGAAGGATATATTGGCCTTGCAGGAGGTGCAGCGCAGTTTCACCACAATGATACCGGGGCTAAAATGGTTACATTATGAGGGCAAGTTGCGTGGACAAGGTTTGTATTTCCTCGTGTACAGAGGATTAAGTGGTGATGTAATTCAGGTGTTGAAGGTGATTCAATGATCCAATGGTGGGTGTGTGAGTTGGTGCTGAATCGGTCCCCTTCAGTGAAGAGAGGGTCAGCGGGCGCCTGACAGACACGGCTCGGAACGGGACTCGCTTCTCTCCGGCGGCAGCGGCTGGTTCAGAGAGATCTCTCTGTCTGCTGCTGTTACTCCGCCTCCCGCACTCTGGGAGAACCGCGGAGCTCGGTCCTCATTTTTCTCTTATGGATCCGGCTCCATCCGTTTACTGTTGACGGGAGTGCGTCTGATACCAAGTCAGTCAGAAGCGGGTGCAAATCACAACATCGGCACAGGCCCAAGGACTGGGGACTGGTTTGATATTGGGTCCTTTTTAAGGGACCGGCTGTAGAATGTTTGTATAATAATAATGATCAGAATTAACTTTGATACAATGAAGTTTTTTGCAGTTATTTCCCATTTCCACCCTCACCAGTTTTATACAGTAACAGGTAACAATGTTTGAGGGATGTGATGTCCAGTGTTGGTGGAATCAGTGTAATTTAACTTGATACATTGAAGAATCTCTTGTCTATCCCAGGCTCTTACCTTAGGTTTAAACCCTCACCTAGTTTAAAATTGGTCACTCACTGATATAAATAAACCAGTAACAACCCCGAAACCTCAGCGGGGATATTTGTTCCGATACTGAATGACGGTCCCAATTTCCACTGAAATTCTCAATCAGCAAATCCCAGAGGCTGTTTCGGGTTTGACAAACTGTGAAACAGATTGTTTTAAAAGCCGGAAAGAGGGAAAAACTGGTGGTTGATCTGAAGTGTTATACATTATCTCTTTCTGTTTCAGATTTACAATTTCTCTTTGTGTGTTACTGACAGGAGAGGCTATAACGGAGCCCAGTGACTGGGTAACGAGCTGCACTGAGTCATTGGCCTGTGTTACAGACTGGCTCGTTGGACCTGCTCATTTCGTGAACTCGCTGGTGTCTCAGCACGTGTGATGACTGAGTGAATCACTTCCCACACACGGAGCAGGTGAACAGTCTCTCAACCAATGGGCATGCGTTGATGTGTCAGCAGTTCATTTCTACTTTTAAAGCTCTTCTCACAGTCACTGCATGAAAAGGTCACTCAATAGTGTCAACAAGTTAATGTTTCAGAAGGTGGGATGATCGAGTGAATCTCTTCCCACACACGGAGCAGGTGAACAGTCTCTCCCCAGTGTGAGTGCGTCAATGTCTCAGTAGTTCGTTTCTGATTTTAAATCTCTTCCCACAGTCAGAACATTTAAAGGTCTCTCAGTGTGAACGCGCTGGTGTTTCAGCAGGGTCGATGACTGAGTGAATCTCTTCCCACACACTGAGCAGGTGAACGGCCTCTCCCCAGTGTGAACTCGCTGGTGTGTCAGCAGGGTCGATGACTGAGCGAATCCCTTCCCACACACTGAGCAGGTGAACGGCCTCTCCCCAGTGTGAACTCGCTGGTGTTTCAGCAGGGTGGATGACCAAGTGAATCCCTTCCCACACACTGAGCAGGTGAACGGCCTCTCCCCAGTGTGAACTCGCTGGTGTGTCAGCAGGGTCGATGACTGAGTGAATCCCTTCCCACACACTGAGCAGGGGAACGGCCTCTCCCCAGTGTGAACTCGCTGGTGTGTCAGCAGGGTCGATGACTGAGCGAATCCCTTCCCACACACGGAGCAGGTGAACGGCCTCTCCCCAGTGTGAACTTGCTGGTGTGACAGAAAGTGTGATGACAGAGCGAATCCCTTCCCACACACGGAGCAGGTGAACGGCCTCTCCCCAGTGCGAGCACGATGGTGTCTCAGCAGTTCAATTTTGCTTTTAAACCTCTTCTCACAGTCAGAACATTTAAAAGGTCTCTCATCAGTGTGAAGTCGCTGGTGTGTCAGCAGGTTTGATGACTGAGTGAATCCCTTCCCACACACGGAGCAGGTGAACGGCCTCTCCCCAGTGTGAACTCGCTGGTGTGTCAGCAGGGCGGATGACTGAGTGAATCCCTTCCCACACACGGAGCAGGTGAACGGCCTCTCCCCAGTGTGGGTACGTTGGTGTGTCAGCAGATTCCTTTTGCATTTAAACCTCATCTCACAGTCAGAACATTTAATAGGTCTCTCCCCAGTGTGAACTCGCTGGTGTGTCAGGAGGCCGGATGACTGAGCGAATCCCTTCCCACACACGGAGCAGGTGAACGGCCTCTCCCCAGTGTGACGGCGTCGATGAGTTTCCAGCTCTGAAGGGTAATTGAATCCCTTCCCACAGTCCCCACATTTCCACGGTTTCTCCGTGGTCCGGGTGTCCTTGTGTCTCTCCAGGTTGGACGATCAGTTGAAACCTCGTCCACACACAGAACACGTGTACGGTTTCTCCCCACTGTGGACGGTGCGGTGTTTTTTCTGGCTGTGTAACTGGTTAAAGCTCTTTCCACAGTCAGTGCACTGGAACACTCTCATTCGGGTGTGTGTGTCTCGGTGCTTTTCCACTCACACTGATGTTTGAAATCTTCTCCCACAGATAGAACAGACAAACATTTCTCCTTCCACATTCAAAGGCCGATGATATTCAGGTCCTGATGAATCGAGTGACTCTGTCAGATCTTGACGTGATCTTTGGTTTGAGTTTCCCTCTGCAAATCCTCCCCTGTAAAAGAAGTTTATGAAAGTTATCACTGAAATTACAAGATAGAAATTCAGATCAGATAGCTCTACTTTCTATGGAACATTATTTCCTCTCTCATTACTCAAAGCTGTAAATCCCCGTCCCACACACTCTCCCTCCTCCCTGTGCTGAAATCCAAACCCATCGCATCATCTTTCAGTGGCCCGAAACCATGAGTGAAAGTGTGAGAGAGAGAGTGTGAGAGTGAATGTGAGAGAGTGTGAGTACAGCAGGCAGAACAGTAATTGAACAGTGGGAGGTCTTCAAGGAGGAGTTGGTTTGGGGACAGAGTGGACAGATTCCCACGAGGAGGAAAGAAATGGCATCCAAAGCTCGAGCTCCCTGGATGACTGAAGATATAGAGATCACCATTTCTCCTTCATTTACAGACGCTCCCTGACCGATCACCATTTCTCCTTCATTTACAGACGCTCCCCGACCGATCACCATTTCCCTTCATTTACAGACGCTCCCTGACCGATCACCATTTCTCCTTCATTTACAGACGCTCCCTGACCGATCACCATTTCTCCTTCATTTACAGACGCTCCCTGACCGATCACCATTTCTCCTTCATTTACAGACACTCCCTGACCGATCCCCATTTCCCCTTCATTTACAGACGCTCCCTGACCGATCACCATTTCCCTTCATTTACAGACGCTCCCTGACCGATCACCATTTCCCCTTCATTTACAGACGCTCCCTGACCGATCCCCATTTCCCCTTCATTTCCCGGCGGGTAGTGAGGGGGGGATAATGTTCACTGTTTTATATTCGGGTCTGGGGCCGCACTCGGGGTTTGTAAAGCCTGAGCCTGGGCCTGAGCCCGGACCCGGGCCCCGGGGTTTATTGAGCCTCTTGCTCCGATCCTCTGACCTGCACCGAACGCGCTCCTCCCGCAGCCTCGACTGGCCGCGCATGCTCAGGACACACTGACCGATAATGAGTCACTACTGCGCCTGCGCGCTGGGCTCCACTGATTCAGATAGGGCACAATCTGAACCGCGCTGCATGCTGGGTGATGCAGCCGCCATTGATGATCTTAATATCAGGCCGAAAAACAAAGACATTGGAAACAGGGAGAGCGCGTTTGGTCCAAGGATAATAAAATAAACTGAAACCCCAGCTCTTTGTGCCATTTAAACCGGCACAAACACACTGCGTCGAAGCTCCCCCACTTTGGAGAAATCCAGAAAATATTTTTTACGGTAACCTTTATTAATTTCGTTTTATTAAATGTTGCAACTGACGGGTTCAATTAATGTAAGGAATCTTACAACACCAGGTTATAGTCCAACAAATTTATTTTAAAATCACAAGCTTTCGGAGATGATCCCCTTCGTCAGGTGAATGAGTGAAAGGTTCTCAAATCGCATATCTTCTATTAGGCTGGGACACCATCACACCAATCAAAAGGTGTCGTTGGTGTTCAGACAGATGAGCCACGGTGAACAGCACGTCCCAGTACACTGGAGAACAGCGTCCACGACACCACACAACCCTGCCACGCAACCTCTGCAAGACACGCCAGATCATCGACACGGAGACCACCATCACACGAGAGGACACCACCCACCAGGTACATGGTTCATACTCCTGTGACTCGGCCAACGTTGTCTACCTCATACGTTGCAGGAAAGGATGCCCCGGAGCATGGTACATTGGCGAGACCATGCAGACACTGCGACAACGGATGAACGGACACCGCGCAACAATCGCCAGACAGGAGGGTTCCCTCCCAGTCGGGGAACACTTTAGCAGTCAAGGACATTCAGCCTCCGATCTTCGGGTAAGCGTTCTCCAAGGCGGCCTTCGAGACACACGACGACGCAAAATCGTCGAGCTGAAATTGATAGCCAAGTTCCGCACCCATGAGGACGGCCTCAACCGGGATCTTGGGTTCATGTCACGCTACACGTAACCCCACCAGCAAGGGGGAAAAAAAGTTATCTGTTTTTAATATTCTCTCTCTCTCTCTGCCTTTCGGGTCTCTTTCTCTCTGTCTGTGTAATTTGACACAATGTGTATTCAGTATACTGGGACCTACTGTTTTCCGTGGTGAACCTGTCTGAACACCAACGACACCTTTGATTGGTGTGATGGTGTCCCAGCCTAATACAAGATATGCGATTTGAGAACCTTTCACTCACTCACCTGGCGAAGGAGATAATCTCCGAAAGCTTGTGATTTTAAAATAAAATTGTTGGACTATAACTGGTGTTGTAAGATTCCTTACATTTGTCCAGTTTCCTGGGTCAGCGGCCATTAGTCACGGTGGGCCCCTGATGGAAATTCCACCGGCGAGCAGCAGCCCAGCGGCCCCCGGGAAATTTGTAATAACTTTCAAAAGGGAACAGGACAAATATTTGAAGGGGAGAAATTTGCAGGACCGCGGGGAAAGAGGGACTAATTGGACAGCTCTTTCAAAGAGCCAGCACAGGCACGATGGGCTGAACGGCCTCCTCCTGTGCTGTAAGATCCTATGAGGTTCAAGGTGCAGCATCGACAGGGTGGAGCGGCTGTCACCAGCTGTGCCTGATGACCATCAGGTGAAGTCCAACACAGTGAAGGAAATGCAGCCCCCAGTGCACTCTCCCTCCCTGCAGCATTCCTCCAGGAATCCACTCGACACTGTGCAGCATCACACCGGCAAATGAGTTGGAGAGGAACTTCTACAAACGTCAGATTTTTCCCAAAGAAGTTCGGACGTTTGTCTCTCTCTCTCTCTCTCTCCTGGGGAGCGACGGGGCCGGGTGGAATTAATCCCAGTACCTTCCGAAAACAATCAATCAATCATCGAAAGCTCAGGGCAGCGAACACTATTGGTCCCACCTCCTGATCCAGGGCATGTCTGAGGATACTGATTGTTTCCAGGACTCCCTCAGACTGGTCTGAAACACCGACCGTGGGCCAATTACTGACTGCAATGCTACGAATTAAAACACAACCTGCAGTTGAAACATTCAAAGCACCCCATTTAATATAAAGAGACATTATTGTAAATTAACCCCACCCACTGAACACTCTCCAGGCACAGACACACACACACGGGCCAGCGTTTTACACACACACACACATCGTCGTTACTCAATGAGCTTCTTGGCTTTGAAGAAGCGTCGCAGGTAGAAGACCTGCCAGGTGGCCAGGCCGACGAGGCAGCACATGGAGAAGATGCTGAAATACAGGACACGAGCACTGGTGGACTCTGCACGGAGGGAGAGAGAGAGAGAGGGGCTCATCAAACAGGTTGGAGGAGTGGATTCAATCTGCACTAAGATCACTTCACTGAAGGCAGCCCTCCCTCTTCCTTTCACCTTGCTGCCCCGAGCACCGTTTCCCTGCTCCTGGGTCACTGCTGCTCCGAGTCTGCCCTTTGGTCGATGCCTGGGGTCACTCCCTCCCCCGAACCCCCATCCTGGATCCTCTCTCGCGAAACAGCTCAGGTGAGAGCAGGGACATGGCAGGCCTTTCATGGGAGCGTCACTCTGTCCACAACTGACACCCTGTCCCTTCCTAACAGGTCAATCCCACCACCGAGAATCTTACAGCACAGGAGGCCTCTCGGCCCATCGTGCCTGTGTTGGCTCTTTGAAAGAGCTGTCCCATTAGTCCCACTCCCCTGCCCTTTCCCCATAGCCCTGCAAATGTTTCCTTTCAGTGTTTATCCAATTCCCTTTTGAAAGTTATTATTAAATCTGCTTCCACCGCCCTTTCAGGCAGCTCATTCCAGATCATAACTCGCTGCGTACAAATAAAACCCTCATCGCCATCTGGTTCTTTTGCCAATTACCTTAAATCTGTGTCCTCTGGTTACCGACCCTTCTGCCACTGGAAATAGTTTCTCCTTATTTAATCTATTAAAACTCTTCATAATTTTGAACACCTCTATTAAATCTCCCCGTAACCTTCTCTGCTCTAAAGAGAACAATCCCAGTTTCTCCACATAACTGAAATCCCTCATCCCTGGTACCATTCTAGTAAATCTCCTCTGCACCCTCTCCAAGGCATGACATCCTTCCTAAAGTGTGGTGCCCAGAATTGGACACAATACTCCAGCTGAGGCCGAACCAGTGTTTTCGAAAGGTTCAGTATAACTTCCTTGCTTTCGTAATCTATGCCTCTATTAATAAATGTAAGGAATCTTACAACACCAGGTTATAGTCCAACAAATTTATTTTAAATTTGTTGGACTATAACCTGGTGTTGTAAGATTCCTTACATTTGTCCACCCCAGTCCATCACCGGCATCTCCACATCATGTCTATTAATAAAGCCCAGGATCCTGTATGCTTTTTTTTTTTAACAGCCTTCTCAATTTGCCACCTTCAAAGATTTGTGTCTGTGCACTCCCCAGGTCTCTCTGTTCCTGCATTCCCTTTAAAATTGTACCATTTAGTTTATATTGCCTCTCCTCATTCTTCCGACCAAAATGTATCACTTCTCTGGGTTAAATTTCATCTGCCATGTCTGCCCATTCCACCAGTCTATGTCCTCCTGAAGTCTGTTACTATCCTCCACATTGTTTACTACATTTCTGAGTTTCGTATCATCTGCAAAGTTTGAAATACCCTGAATACCCAAGTGCAAGTCATTAATATATATCAAAAAGAGCAGTGGTCCTAATACTGACCCCTGGGGAACACCACTGTATATTTCCCTCCAGTCTGAAAAACAACCGTTCATCACTACTCTCTGCTCTCTGTCCCTTAGCCAATTTTGTAACCATGCAGCCACTGTCCCTTTAATCCCAGGGGCTTCAAATGATCCCTTCTGTCTCTGGACCCCGTTTATACCGTCCTTCCCCAAAAACTTATTCCACAACTCTGCCCTCTGGTGTCGAAAGGTCCCAGACCCTCTGACTCCAACTCCCTGGTTTAGATGAGTGGAGGCCTCCAGCCCATGGAGCACCCCATCTAACGGCCCACGAAAGGACTCTGTGTTTTCCCTCTGCTACCCGACTGAGAGCCTCCCCTCCGGGTGTTCCATCCTGCCCACACTCGCCCCAGTTTGTACACACGTTCCCTTATCCTGCAGTCAAACTTGGAATGAAAATATGCAGAATCTTATCTGCTTCTACAAGGCCCCCTTGTCAGAAGGTCGTGGCTTCGAGCCCCACTCCAGAGACTCGAGCACCTAATCCAGGCCGACACTCCCAGTGCAGTACTGAGGGAGTGCCGCACTGTCTGAGGTGCCGTCTTTCCGATGAGACGTTAAACTGAGTCCCTGCCTGCCCCTCTCAGGTGGACGTAAAAGATCCCACGGACACGAATGGGAGAAGAGCAGAATTCTCCCCTGGGTGTTCTGGCCAATATTTATCCCTCAACCAACGCCACTAAAACACAGATTATCTGGTCATTATCACAACGCTGTTTGTGGGATCTTGCTGTGTGCAAATTGGCTGCCCGTTCCCTAAATTGCAACAGTGACTACACTTCAAAATAGTACATTACTGGCTATAAAGTGATCTGGGACGTCTCGAGGTCGTGGAAGGGGCGAAATAAATGTACGTTTTTTAAAAAAAACGAAGTCCCTTTGACACTGGGGATCAGTCCTGCAGTCCTTTTAACCCCTGGCCCCTGGTACCCAAGCCCTAGACCACCCCTCTTTACTCCGAGGGCGAGTGGAGGGCAGTTGGGGCAAGGGATGCTTTGCCACAAAGTGCCTGAAGCAGAGCCCACTGCATCTTTCACAGGACGACTGGATAACCGTATGAAGCTGAGGCTCGTGCTATGGGGGAGAGAAGGGGAGAGGGGCTTATGTCCCGGGAGGTGGAGGGAGCTAAAACCCACAAACTTCTGACTCGGAGGGGTGAGTGACGCTGACCGAGGAACGAGACAGGGTCCCCGAGACCGGAAGCAGTAAGTGGAGAAGGGGCGGGTGTTGCAGACTGAAGCCTGTGCTGGGTGCTCCTACCATTGGTGTCTCTCATCTCTTCCTCTCGCTGCTTCATGTCGGCAAAGTCATTGACGATCGACTCTGACAGATCCTCCAATCGTCGCAGCTCCACCTCAAGTGGCTTCAGCTTCTCCGCCTTGGCGATCTGGGCAGGGAGAGAGAGAGAGAGAGAGACGGTCTGTAAGATCGGACAAAGATGTAGTAAATCCATTGTTGACTTGAGAGACCCACACGACAGAAAGGATATTGAAGCACTGGAGGCGAGGGGAGGAGTTGTAGAGAGGGGCGAGGTTCTTAACACTCCCAATCTTGTTTCTTGATATCACGTGGAGTGAATCAAATTGGCTGAAGACTGGCTTCTGTGATGGTGGGGATGTCGGGAGGAGGCCGAGATGGATCATCCACTCAGCACTTCTGGCTGAAGATGGTTGCAAACGCTTCAGCCTTGTTTTTGCACTCACGTGCTGGACTCCGCCATCATTGAGGATGGGGATGTTTACAGAGCCTCCTCTTTCCGTTAGTTGTTTAATTGTCCACCACCATTCACGACTGGATGTGGCAGGACGACAGAGCTTTGATCTGATCCGTTGGTTGTGGAATTGCTTAGCTCTGTCTATAGCATGTTGCTTCTGCTGTTTACCATGCATGTAGTCCTGTGTTGTAGCTACACCAGATTGGCACCTCAGATACGTCTGGTGGTGCTCCTGGCATGCTCTTCTACACTCCTCATTGAACCAGGGTTGATCCCCTAGCTTGTTGGTAATGGTGGAGTGAGGAAAATGTCGGGCCATGAGGTTACAGATTGTGCTGGAATACAATTCTGCTGCTGCTGATGGCCCACAGCGCCTCATGGATGCCCAGTTTTGAGCTGCGAGATCTGTTCTGAATCTATCCCATTTAGCACGGTGGTAGTGCCACACAACACGTTGGATGGTGTCCTCAGTGCGAAGACGGGACTTCGTCTCCACGAGGACTGTGCGGTGGTCACTCCGACCAATACTGTCATGGACAGATGCATCTGTGACAGGTAGATTGGTGAGGGCAAAGTCAAGTAGGTTTTTCCCCTTGTGTTGGTTTGCTCATCACCTGCCGCAGGCCCAGTCTGGCAGCTATGTTGCGAACAGTCCTTTTATACTTGTTTTAACTGTCTGATTCACTTGTTTTATTCCTTATGCAATCTGCACTTGTGAAGAGAACTCTTATTTGGGCAACAGACCTACTGGACCACATCTAGAATATACTGTGTGCAGTTTTGGTCTCCTTATTTAAGGAAGGACATAATTGCTTTGGAGGCGGTTCAGAGAAGGTTCACTCGACTGATTCCTGGGATGAGGGGGTTATCTTATGAGGAAAGGTTGGACAAGTTGGGCCTGGACAGGCTGGAGTTTAGAAGAATGAGAGGTGATCTTATTGAAAATATAAGATCGTGAGGAGACGAGAAGGGATAGATGTTGAGAGGGTGTTTCCCCTTGTGGGAGAGACGAGAACTCGGGGACCACAGTTTAAAAATAAATGGTCTCCCATTTAAGACGGAGATGAGGAGAAACTTTTTCTCTCAGAGGGTGGTGAGTCTGTGGAACTCCCTTCCCCAGAGAGCGGTGGAGGCAGGGTCAGTGAATATTTTTCAGGCTGAGTTAGATAGATTCCTGATTAACAGGGGAGTCAAAGGTTATAGTTGGTGGACAGGAAAGTAGGGTTGAGGTCACAATCAGATCAGCCATGATCTCATCAAATGGCAGAGGGGCCGAATGGCCTACTCCTGCTCTTAATTCGTAGGTTCTGATGCTGTTTTTCTCACTTCTTAAAAATATCACACTTGTTTTTCATCACTGCTGTGTTATTTTTTAATCAGTTATTTTATTATTTCCTGTATTTTTTTGATGAACCTGAAGTATTTATATTACCTGTGACACTATTTGTGACCTGGACTTTGTTCTCATCCCTTTTTCTTATCAGTGAGCTATTTTCACTTTTATTATTATTTCTGCCCGAGCCCTCCCCGTACCCCAGGACCCCCCCCTCGGACTCACTCACCCGGGGGCAGGCGGCTCTCGAAGCAGATCTCGAACATGTCGTAGTCGTCAGTGGTGAAGGCGAATTTGCCCTTCGTCGCCTCCTCCTGAGAGTACAGGATGTGGCCGGAGGAGTCCGTCACCTGGGGGAGGGGAAACAGAGAGGTTACACCCTGGCTCCAGCCCGGAACTGTCCCCCACAGCTCCCTCCCCACACCACCCTCCCAATGGTGGAAAGGTACAAAAAGATCATTAAAAAGGATAATGGAACGTTGGCCTTTATCTCGAGGGCTGGAATACAAAGAGGTGGAAGTTATATTACAGCTGGACAGAGCTCTGGTCAGACCCCATCTGGAGACACTGCGTCCAGTTCTGGGCACCGTCCCCTCAGGAAGGATATATCGGCCTTGGAGGGGGTGCAGTGCAGATTCACCAGAATGATACCGGGGCTAAAAGGGTTAAATTACGAGGACAGGTTGCAGAGACGAGTCTTGTATTCCCTCGAGTGTAGAAGATTAAGGGGTGATCGAATCGAGGGGTTTAAGATGATTAAAGGATTTGATGGGGTCGATGGAGAGAAACTATTTCCTCTGGTGGGGGGAGTCCAGAACAAGGGGGAATAATCTTAAAATTAGAGCCCAGCCGTTCAGGGGTGATGTCAGGAAGCATTTCTTCACACAAAGGGGAGTGGGAATCTGGAACTCTCTCCCCCGGAAAAGGGGGAGGCCGGGGGTCAATTGAAAATTTCAAAACTGAGATTGATGGATTTTTGTTGGGTGAGGGGATTAAAGGGAATGGAACCAAGGGGGGAAATGGAGTGAAATACAAATCAGACATGGTCGGACTGAATGGGGGACATGGTCGGACTGAATGGGGGACATGGTCGGACTGAATGGGGGACATGGTCGGACTGAATGGGGGACATGGTCGGACTGAATGGGGGACATGGTCACTCCCCTCTCTCTCCCCCCCCCCCCCCCTCCCTCTCTCTCCCCCCCCCCCCCCTCTCTCTCTCCCCCCCCCCCTCCCTCTCTCTCCCCCCCCCCTCCCTCTCTCTCCCCCCCCCCCCCCTCTCTCTCTCCCCCTCCCCCCCCCCTCCCTCTCTCTCTCCCCCCCCCCCCTCTCTCTCTCCCCCCCCCCCTCCCTCTCTCTCCCCCCCCCCCTCCCTCTCTCTCCCCCCCCTCCCCCTCCCTCTCTCTCCCCCCCCTCCCTCTCTCTCCCCCCCCTCCCTCTCTCTCCCCCCCCTCCCTCTCTCTCCCCCCCCCCCTCCCTCTCTCTCCCCCCCCCCCTCCCTCTCTCTCCCCCCCCCCCCTCCCTCCCTCTCCCCCCCTCCCTCCCTCTCCCCCCCCCCCTCCCTCCCTCTCCCTCCCCCCCTCCCTCCCTCTCCCTCCCCCCCTCCCTCCCTCTCCCCCCCCCCTCCCTCTCCCCCCCCCCCCCTCCCTCTCTCTCCCCCCCCCCCCCTCCCTCTCTCTCTCCCCCTCCCTCCCTCA
>NW_027139869.1:77500-83882 GCF_035084215.1 Heptranchias perlo | reverse complement strand
TTTCCCTGCGGGAGAGGTGGTTTCTCCGTTCCCCTCACCAGAAGTTTCTCCTCGACCTTCCCGCTCTTGGTCTCAATCCGTACCCGTCTCAGTATCTCCACTGTGGGCCCAAATCGTTTCTTCACACTCTCTGCGAGAGAAAAACACAGGGCGAGAATGAAACCTTGAAAAGGTGACTCACTCTCACTCCCCCCTCCCAGACCGCCTTCCCCGAGCACCACTGAGGGAGGGCCGCACTGTCGGAGGGTCAGTACTGAGGGAGGGCCGCACTGTCGGAGGGTCAGTACTGAGGGAGCGCCGCACTGTCGGAGGGTCAGTACTGAGGGAGCGCCGCACTGTCGGGAGGGTCAGTACTGAGGGAGGGCCGCACTGTCGGAGGGTCAGTACTGAGGGAGGGCCGCACTGTCGGAGGGTCAGTACTGAGGGAGCGCCGCACTGTCGGAGGGTCAGTACTGAGGGAGAGCCGCACTGTCCGAGGGTCAGTACTGAGGGAGAGCCGCACTGTCGGAGGGTCAGTACTGAGGGAGGGCCGCACTGTCAGAGGGTCAGTACTGAGGGAGGGCCGCACTGTCGGAGGGTCAGTACTGAGGGAGAGCCGCACTGTCGGAGGGTCAGTACTGAGGGAGGGCCGCACTGTCGGAGGGTCAGTACTGAGGGAGCGTCGCACTGTCGGAGGGTCAGTACTGAGGGAGCTCCGCACTGTCGGAGGGTCAGTACTGAGGGAGCTCCGCACTGTCAGAGGGTCAGTACTGAGGGAGGGCCGCACTGTCGGAGGGTCAGTACTGAGGGAGCGCCGCACTGTCGGAGGGTCAGTACTGAGGGAGCTCCGCACTGTCAGAGGGTCAGTACTGAGGGAGCGCCGCACTGTCGGAGGGTCAGTACTGAGGGAGGGCCGCACTGTCGGAGGGTCAGTACTGAGGGAGCGCCGCATTGTCGGAGGGTCGGTACTGAGGGAGCGCCGCACTGTCGGAGGGTCGGTACTGAGGGAGCGCCGCACTGTCGGAGGGTCGGTACTGAGGGAGTGCGCACTGTCGGAGGGTCGGTACTGAGGGAGCGCTGCACTGTCGGAGGGTCGGTACTGAGGGAGCGCCGCACTGTCGGAGGGTCGGTACTGAGGGAGGGCCGCACTGTCGGAGGGTCAGTACTGAGGGAGCGCCGCACTGTCGGAGGGTCGGTACTGAGGGAGTGCCGCACTGTCGGAGGGTCGGTACTGAGGGAGCGCCGCACTGTCGGAGGGTCAGTACTGAGGGAGGGCCGCACTGTCGGAGGGTCAGTACTGAGGGAGCGCCGCACTGTCGGAGGGTCAGTACTGAGGGAGCGCCGCACTGTCGGAGGGTCAGTACTGAGGGAGGGCCGCACTGTCGGAGGGTCAGTACTGAGGGAGGGCCGCACTGTCGGAGGGTCAGTACTGAGGGAGCGCCGCACTGTCGGAGGGTCAGTACTGAGGGAGAGCCGCACTGTCCGAGGGTCAGTACTGAGGGAGAGCCGCACTGTCGGAGGGTCAGTACTGAGGGAGGGCCGCACTGTCAGAGGGTCAGTACTGAGGGAGGGCCGCACTGTCGGAGGGTCAGTACTGAGGGAGAGCCGCACTGTCGGAGGGTCAGTACTGAGGGAGGGCCGCACTGTCGGAGGGTCAGTACTGAGGGAGCGTCGCACTGTCGGAGGGTCAGTACTGAGGGAGCTCCGCACTGTCGGAGGGTCAGTACTGAGGGAGCTCCGCACTGTCAGAGGGTCAGTACTGAGGGAGGGCCGCACTGTCGGAGGGTCAGTACTGAGGGAGCGCCGCACTGTCGGAGGGTCAGTACTGAGGGAGCTCCGCACTGTCAGAGGGTCAGTACTGAGGGAGCGCCGCACTGTCGGAGGGTCAGTACTGAGGAGGGCCGCACTGTCGGAGGGTCAGTACTGAGGGAGCGCCGCATTGTCGGAGGGTCGGTACTGAGGGAGCGCCGCACTGTCGGAGGGTCGGTACTGAGGGAGCGCCGCACTGTCGGAGGGTCGGTACTGAGGGAGTGCCGCACTGTCGGAGGGTCGGTACTGAGGGAGCGCTGCACTGTCGGAGGGTCGGTTACTGAGGGAGCGCCGCACTGTCGGAGGGTCGGTACTGAGGGAGGGCCGCACTGTCGGAGGGTCAGTACTGAGGGAGCGCCGCACTGTCGGAGGGTCGGTACTGAGGGAGTGCCGCACTGTCGGAGGGTCGGTACTGAGGGAGCGCCGCACTGTCGGAGGGTCAGTCTGAGGGTCAGTACTGAGGAGCGCCGCACTGTCGGAGGGTCAGTACTGAGGGAGCGCCGCACTGTCGGAGGGTCAGTACCGAGGGAGCGCCGCACTGTCGGAGGGTCAGTACCGAGGGAGCGCCGCACTGTCGGAGGGTCGGTACTGAGGGAGTGCCGCACTGTCGGAGGGTCAGTACTGAGGGAGCGCCGCACTGTCGGAGGGTCGGTACTGAGGGAGCGCCGCACTGTCGGAGGGTCAGTACTGAGGGAGCGCCGCACTGTCGGAGGGTCAGTACTGAGGGAGCGCCGCACTGTCGGAGGGTCAGTACTGAGGGAGCGCCGCACTGTCGGAGGGTCAGTACTGAGGGAGCGCCGCACTGTCGGAGGGTCAGTACCGAGGGAGCGCCGCACTGTCGGAGGGTCAGTACCGAGGGAGCGCCGCACTGTCGGAGGGTCGGTACTGAGGGAGTGCCGCACTGTCGGAGGGTCAGTACTGAGGGAGCGCCGCACTGTCGGAGGGTCGGTACTGAGGGAGCGCCGCACTGTCGGAGGGTCAGTACTGAGGGAGCGCCGCACTGTCGGAGGGTCAGTACTGAGGAGCGCCGCACTGTCGGAGGGTCAGTACTGAGGGAGCGCCGCACTGTCGGAGGGTCAGTACCGAGGGAGCGCCGCACTGTCGGAGGGTCAGTACTGAGGGAGCGCCGCACTGTCGGAGGGTCGGTACTGAGGGAGCGCCGCACTGTCGGAGGGTCGGTACTGAGGGAGGGCCGCACTGTCGGAGGGTCGGTACCGAGGGAGCGCCGCACTGTCGGAGGGTCGGTACTGAGGGAGCGCCGCACTGTCGGAGGGTCAGTACTGAGGGAGCGCCGCACTGTCGGAGGGTCAGTACCGAGGGAGCGCCGCACTGTCGGAGGGTCAGTACCGAGGGAGCGCCGCACTGTCGGAGGGTCGGTACTGAGGGAGTGCCGCACTGTCGGAGGGTCAGTACTGAGGGAGCGCCGCACTGTCGGAGGGTCGGTACTGAGGGAGCGCCGCACTGTCGGAGGGTCAGTACTGAGGGAGCGCCGCACTGTCGGAGGGTCAGTACTGAGGGAGCGCCGCACTGTCGGAGGGTCAGTACTGAGGGAGCGCCGCACTGTCGGAGGGTCAGTACTGAGGGAGCGCCGCACTGTCGGAGGGTCAGTACCGAGGGAGCGCCGCACTGTCGGAGGGTCAGTACCGAGGGAGCGCCGCACTGTCGGAGGGTCAGTACTGAGGGAGTGCCGCACTGTCGGAGGGTCAGTACCGAGGGAGCGCCGCACTGTCGGAGGGTCAGTACCGAGGGAGCGCCGCACTGTCGGAGGGGCCCTCCTTCGGATGAGGTGTTGAACTGAGGCCCCATTGGCCTGTACCAGGGATTCATTTCTCACCCACTTGTTATGCCACAATCACAAATTATGTTTGAAGGGAATTTCCCTCTGAAAATCATCTGGTGTTTTACAGTTTGAGGGAAGTCTAGTCAGAGAGAGGGGGAGAGGTTTAGGGAGGGAATTCCAGAGCTCAGGGCCCAGGGCAGCTGAAGGCACGGCCGCCAATGGTGGAGCGATGGGAATCGGGGGGATGGACAAGAGGCCGGAATTGGAGGAGCGCAGAGATCTCGGAGGGTCGTAGGGGGCTGGAGGAGGTTACAGAGATAGGGAGGGGGGCGAGGGCCATGGAGGGATTTGAACAGGAGGATGAGAATTTTAAAATCGAGGCGTTCCCGGACCGGGGACCGATGTAGGTCAGAGCCCTCTCCACCACCCTCTCCACCCTCACTCGGGTTCTCCCCTCACACTGATCCAGAGACCCCCCCCAGACATCGGGAAACACTAAACATTGTGCTCAGACAGCCCGGTGACAGAGGCAGCTCGACACAACACGGCAAGTGAACAGAAATAACCAGAAGATTGTTCCTGACTGAGGCCTGACATTCCGATTGGGAAAAAACACTGGAACCCGGCCGAATACAACAGGGCTCGAGGCTGAACACTGATTTACAACCAGAGGAGGGCTTGTCTCTCACTCACACACACTCACACACACACACACACACTGACACACTCACACACACACTCACACACTGACACACACACTGACACACTCACACACTCACACACTGACACACTCACACACACACACTCACACACTGACACACACACTCACACACTGACACACTCACACACACACTCACACACTGACACACTCACACACTGACACACTCACACACACACTCACACACTCACACACACACTCACACACTGACACACTCACACACTGACACACACACACTGACACACACACTCACACACTGACACACTCACACACTGACACACACACACTGACACACACACTCACACACTGACACACTCACACACACACTCACACACTGACACACTCACACACTGACACACACACACTGACACACACACTGACACACTCACACACACACACACTGACACACACACTCACACACTGACACACTCACACACACACACACACTGACACACACTCACACACTGACACACTCACACACACACAGACACACACACACTGACACACACACTCACTCACACACTGACACACACACACACTCACACACTGACACACTCACACACTGACACACACTCACACACTGACACACTCACATACAGACACACACACACTGACACACACACTCACACACTGACACGCTCACACCCTGACACACACACTCACACACACACACTCACACACTGACACACTCACACACTGACACACACACTCACACACACACACTCACACACTGACACACTCACACACTGACACACACACACACACACTGACACACACACTGACACACACACTCACACACACACACACACTCACACAGACACTCACACACTGACACACACACTCACACACTGACACACACACACTCACACAGACACACACACACTGACACACACACTCACACACTGACACACACACACACACACTGACACACACACACTCACACACACACACACAGACACTGACACACACACACTCACAGACACACACTGACACACACACACACACACTCACACACACAGACACACACTGACACACACACACTCACACATACACTGACACACACACACTCACACACACACAGACACACACTGACACACACACACACTGACACACACACACACACTGACACACACACACACAGACACACACACACTCACTCACACTCACAGACACACACTGACACACACACAGACACTGACACACACACACTCACACTCACAGACACACACATGCACACACACTCACACACACTGACACACACACACACACTGACACACACACTGACACACACACACACACAGACACACACTGACACACACACACACTCACACACACTGACACTGACGCACACACACACACACTGACACACACACACACACACACACTGACACACACACACACACACAGACACACACTGACACACACACACTGACACACACTCACACACACACACACTGACACACACACACACACACTCAACACACACTGACACACACTTACACACACACACAGACACACACTGACACACACACACTGACACACACTCACACACACACACACTGACACACACACACACACACTCACACACACACTGACACACAGACACACACTGACACACACACACTCACACACACACACACTGACACACACACTGACACACACACACACACACACTGACACACACACACACACAGACACACACTGACACACACACACTGACACACACTCACACACACACACACTGACACACACACACACACACTCACACACACACTGACACACAGACACACACTGACACACACACACTCACACACACACACACTGACACACACACTGACACACACACACTCACTCACACAGACACACACTCACTCACACACACACAGACACACACTGACACACACACACTCACACATACACTCACACACACTGACACACACACACACAGACACACACTGACACACACTCACTCACACACACACACACTCGCACAGACACACACACTCACTGACACACACACACACAAACACTGACACACACACACACTGACTGACACACACACACACTGACACACACAGACACACACACTGACACAC
>NW_027139869.1:0-72500 GCF_035084215.1 Heptranchias perlo | reverse complement strand
GAGATCACAGGGAGAGAGAGAGAGATCACAGGGAGAGAGAGGAGAGATCACAGGGAGAGAGAGAGAGATCTCAGGGAGAGAGAGAGAGAGATCACAGGGAGAGAGAGGAGAGATCACAGGGAGAGAGAGAGAGATCACAGGGAGAGAGGAGAGATCACAGGGAGAGAGAGGAGAGATCACAGGGAGAGAGAGAGAGATCACAGGGAGAGAGAGAGATCACAGGGAGAGAGAGAGAGAGAGATCAGAGGGAGAGAGAGGAGAGAGATAGAGAGAGATCATAGGGAGAGAGAGAGAGATCACAGGGAGAGAGAGGAGAGATCACAGGGAGAGAGAGAGATCACAGGGAGAGAGAGAGAGATCACAGGGAGAGAGAGATAGAGAGAGATAGATCACAGGGAGAGAGAGGAGAGAGATCACAGGGAGAGAGAGAGATCACAGGGAGAGAGAGAGAGATCACAGGGAGAGAGAGAGAGATCACAGGGAGAGAGAGGAGAGATCACAGGGAGAGAGAGAGATCACAGGGAGAGAGAGAGAGATCACAGGGAGAGAGAGAGAGATCACAGGGAGAGAGAGGAGAGATCACAGGGAGAGAGAGAGATCACAGGGAGAGAGAGAGAGATCACAGGGAGAGAGAGAGATAGAGAGAGAGAGATCACAGGGAGAGAGAGGAGAGAGATCAGAGGGAGAGAGAGAGATCACAGGGAGAGAGAGAGAGATAGAGAGAGAGAGATCACAGGGAGAGAGAGAGAGAGAGATAGAGAGAGAGAGATCACAGGGAGAGAGAGAGATCACAGGGAGAGAGAGAGATCACAGGGAGAGAGAGAGAGAGATCAGAGGGAGAGAGATCACAGGGAGAGAGAGAGAGAGATCACAGGGAGAGAGAGGAGAGAGATAGAGAGAGAGAGATCACAGGGAGAGAGAGAGAGAGAGATCAGAGGGAGAGAGAGGAGAGAGATCAGAGGGAGAGAGAGAGATCACAGGGAGAGAGAGATAGAGATCACAGGGAGAGAGAGAGAGAGAGATCAGAGGGAGAGAGATCACAGGGAGAGAGAGAGAGAGAGATAGAGAGAGAGAGATCACAGGGAGAGAGAGAGAGAGATCAGAGGGAGAGAGAGAGATCACAGGGAGAGAGAGATAGAGATCACAGGGAGAGAGAGAGAGAGAGATCAGAGGGAGAGAGATCACAGGGAGAGAGAGAGAGAGATCAGAGGGAGAGAGAGAGAGAGATCACAGGGAGAGAGAGGAGAGATCACAGGGAGAGAGAGGAGAGAGAGAGAGATCACAGGGAGAGAGAGGAGAGATCAGAGGGAGAGAGAGAGAGATCACAGGGAGAGAGAGGAGAGATCACAGGGAGAGAGAGAGATCACAGGGAGAGAGAGAGATCACAGGGAGAGAGAGAGATAGAGAGAGATCACAGGGAGAGAGAGAGATCACAGGGAGAGAGAGAGAGATCACAGGGAGAGAGAGAGAGAGAGATCACAGGGAGAGAGAGAGAGATCACAGGGAGAGAGAGGAGAGATCACAGGGAGAGAGAGAGAGAGATCACAGGGAGAGAGAGGAGAGATCACAGGGAGAGAGAGGAGAGATCACAGGGAGAGAGAGAGAGATCACAGGGAGAGAGAGGAGAGATCACAGGGAGAGAGAGGAGAGATCACAGGGAGAGAGAGGAGAGATCACAGGGAGAGAGAGAGAGAGATCACAGGGAGAGAGAGAGATCACAGGGAGAGAGAGAGAGAGATCAGAGGGAGAGAGATAGAGAGAGATCACAGGGAGAGAGAGAGAGATCACAGGGAGAGAGAGAGAGATCACAGGGAGAGAGAGGAGAGATCACAGGGAGAGAGAGAGAGATCTCAGGGAGAGAGAGAGAGATCACAGGGAGAGAGAGAGAGATCACAGGGAGAGAGAGGAGAGATCACAGGGAGAGAGAGAGAGAGATCACAGGGAGAGAGAGGAGAGATCACAGGGAGAGAGAGGAGAGATCACAGGGAGAGAGAGAGAGATCACAGGGAGAGAGAGGAGAGATCACAGGGAGAGAGAGGAGAGATCACAGGGAGAGAGAGGAGAGATCACAGGGAGAGAGAGAGAGAGATCACAGGGAGAGAGAGAGATCACAGGGAGAGAGAGAGAGAGATCAGAGGGAGAGAGAGGAGAGAGATAGAGAGAGATCACAGGGAGAGAGAGAGAGATCACAGGGAGAGAGAGAGAGATCACAGGGAGAGAGAGGAGAGATCACAGGGAGAGAGAGAGAGATCTCAGGGAGAGAGAGAGAGATCACAGGGAGAGAGAGGAGAGATCACAGGGAGAGAGAGAGATCACAGGGAGAGAGGAGAGATCACAGGGAGAGAGAGGAGAGATCACAGGGAGAGAGAGAGAGATCACAGGGAGAGAGAGAGATCACAGGGAGAGAGAGAGAGAGAGATCAGAGGGAGAGAGAGAGAGATAGAGAGAGATCATAGGGAGAGAGAGAGAGATCACAGGGAGAGAGAGAGAGATCACAGGGAGAGAGAGAGAGATCACAGGGAGAGAGAGAGAGATCACAGGGAGAGAGAGGAGAGATCACAGGGAGAGAGAGAGATCACAGGGAGAGAGAGAGAGATCACAGGGAGAGAGAGAGATAGAGAGAGAGAGATCACAGGGAGAGAGAGGAGAGAGATCAGAGGGAGAGAGAGAGATCACATGGAGAGAGAGAGAGATAGAGAGAGAGAGATCACAGGGAGAGAGAGAGAGAGAGAGATAGAGAGAGAGAGATCACAGGGAGAGAGAGAGATCACAGGGAGAGAGAGAGAGATCACAGGGAGAGAGAGAGAGATCACAGGGAGAGAGAGGAGAGAGATAGAGAGAGATCACAGGGAGAGAGAGAGAGATCACAGGGAGAGAGAGGAGAGATCAGAGAGAGAGAGAGATCACAGGGAGAGAGAGGAGAGAGATAGAGAGAGATCACAGGGAGAGAGAGAGAGAGATCACAGGGAGAGGGAGGAGTAGAGATCAGAGAGAGAGAGATAGAGAGAGAGATCACAGGGAGAGAGAGAGAGAGATCACAGGGAGAGAGAGGAGAAAGATCAGAGAGAGAGAGATAGAGAGAGAGATCACAGGGAGAGATAGAGAGAGATCACAGGGAGAGAGACAGAGATCACAGGGAGAGAGAGGAGAGAGATCAGAGAGAGATAGAGAGAGAGATCACAGGGAGAGAGAGAGAGAGATAGAGAGAGATCACAGGGAGAGAGAGGAGAGAGATAGAGAGAGATCACAGGGAGAGAGAGAGATCACAGGGAGAGAGAGAGAGATCACAGGGAGAGAGAGAGAGAGAGATCAGAGGGAGAGAGAGAGAGAGATCAGAGGGAGAGAGAGAGAGAGATCACAGGGAGAGAGAGAGATCACAGGGAGAGAGAGGAGAGAGATCAGAGGGAGAGAGAGAGATCACAGGGAGAGAGAGATCACAGGGAGAGAGAGAGAGATCACAGGGAGAGAGAGGAGAGAGATCAGAGGGAGAGAGAGAGAGAGATCACAGGGAGAGAGAGAGAGATCACATAGGGAGAGAGAGAGAGAGATCACAGGGAGAGAGAGGAGAGAGATCAGAGGGAGTGAGAGATAGAGAGAGATCACAGGGAGAGAGAGAGAGAGATCACAGGGGGAGAGAGAGAGAGATCACAGGGAGAGAGAGATAGAGAGAGATCAGAGGGAGAGAGAGAGAGAGATCACAGGGGGAGAGAGAGAGAGAGAGATCACAGGGAGAGAGAGAGAGAGATCAGAGAGAGAGAGATCACAGGGAGAGAGAGAGAGAGATCACAGGGAGAGAGAGAGAGAGATCACAGGGAGAGAGAGAGAGAGATCAGAGAGAGAGGGAGAGAGATCACAGGGAGAGAGAGAGATCACAGGGAGAGAGGAGAGAGAGGAGAGAGATCAGAGGGAGAGGGAGAGATCACAGGGAGAGAGAGAGATCACAGGGAGAGAGAGAGAGAGAGATCACAGTGAGAGAGAGATAGAGAGAGAAATCACAGGGAGAGAGAGAGATCACAGGGAGAGAGAGGAGAGCGATCAGAGGGAGAGAGAGAGAGATCACAGGGAGAGAGAGAGATCACAGGGAGAGAGAGGAGAGAGATCAGAGGGAGAGAGAGAGATAGAGAGAGATCACAGGGAGAGATAGAGAGAGAGAGAGATCACAGGGGGAGAGAGATAGAGAGATCACAGGGAGAGAGAGATAGAGAGAGATCAGAGGGAGAGAGAGATCACAGGGAGAGAGGAGAGAGAGGAGAGAGATCAGAGGGAGAGAGAGATAGAGAAAGAGATCACAGGGAGAGAGAGAGAGAGATCACAGGGGAGAGAGGAGAGAGAGATCACAGGAAGAGAGAGGAGAGAGATCAGAGGGAGAGAGAGAGATAGAGAGAGATCAGAGGGAGAGAGAGATCACAGGGGAGAGAGAGAGAGAGATCACAGGGGGAGAGAGATAGAGAGATCACAGGGAGAGAGAGATAGAGAGAGATCAGAGGGAGGGAGAGAGAGAGATCACAGGGGGAGAGAGAGAGAGAGAGATCACAGGGAGAGAGAGAGAGAGATCAGAGAGAGAGAGATCACAGGGAGAGAGAGAGAGAGATCACAGGGAGAGAGAGAGAGAGATCACAGGGAGAGAGAGAGAGAGATCAGAGAGAGAGGGAGAGAGATCACAGGGAGAGAGAGAGATCACAGGGAGAGAGGAGAGAGAGGAGAGAGATCAGAGGGAGAGGGAGAGATCACAGGGAGAGAGAGAGATCACAGGGAGAGAGAGAGAGAGAGATCACAGTGAGAGAGAGATAGAGAGAGAAATCACAGGGAGAGAGAGAGATCACAGGGAGAGAGAGGAGAGCGATCAGAGGGAGAGAGAGAGAGATCACAGGGAGAGAGAGAGATCACAGGGAGAGAGAGGAGAGAGATCAGAGGGAGAGAGAGAGATAGAGAGAGATCACAGGGAGAGATAGAGAGAGAGAGAGATCACAGGGGGAGAGAGATAGAGAGATCACAGGGAGAGAGAGATAGAGAGAGATCAGAGGGAGAGAGAGATCACAGGGAGAGAGGAGAGAGAGGAGAGAGATCAGAGGGAGAGAGAGATAGAGAAAGAGATCACAGGGAGAGAGAGAGAGAGATCACAGGGGGAGAGAGGAGAGAGAGATCACAGGAAGAGAGAGGAGAGAGATCAGAGGGAGAGAGAGAGATAGAGAGAGATCAGAGGGAGAGAGAGATCACAGGGGGAGAGAGAGAGAGAGATCACAGGGGGAGAGAGATAGAGAGATCACAGGGAGAGAGAGATAGAGAGAGATCAGAGGGAGAGAGAGATCACAGGGGGAGAGAGATAGAGAGATCACAGGGAGAGAGAGAGAGAGAGAGAGATCACAGGGGGAGAGAGATAGAGAGATCACAGGGAGAGAGAGATAGAGAGAGATCAGAGGGAGAGAGAGATCACAGGGAGAGAGGAGAGAGAGGAGAGAGATCAGAGGGAGAGAGAGATAGAGAAAGAGATCACAGGGAGAGAGAGAGAGAGATCACAGGGAGAGAGATCAGAGGGAGAGAAAGATAGAGAGAGATCACAGGGAGAGAGAGAGAGATCACAGGGGGAGAGAGAGATCAGAGGGAGAGAGAGATAGAGAGATCACAGGGGGAGAGAGGAGAGAGAGATCACAGGGAGAGAGAGGAGAGAGGTCAGAGGGAGAGAGAGAGATAGAGAGAGATCACAGGGAGAGAGAGAGATCACAGGGAGAGAGAGAGATCACAGGGAGAGAGAGGAGAGAGATCAGAGGGAGAGAGATAGAGAGAGATCAGAGGGAGAGAGAGATCACAGGGGGAGAGAGAGAGGGAGATCACAGGGGGAGAGAGTTAGAGAGATCACAGGGAGAGAGAGATAGAGAGAGATCAGAGGGAGAGAGAGATCACAGGGAGAGAGGAGAGAGAGGAGAGAGATCAGAGGGAGAGAGAGATAGAGAGAGAGATCACAGGGAGAGAGAGAGAGAGAGAGATCACAGGGAGAGAGAGAGAGAGAGATCAGAGAGAGAGGGAGAGAGATCACAGGGAGAGAGAGAGATCACAGGGAGAGAGAGAGATCACAGGGAGAGAGAGGAGAGAGATCAGAGGGAGAGAGAGAGAGAGATCACAGGGAGAGAGAGAGAGAGAGATCACAGGGAGAGAGAGAGAGAGAGATCAGAGAGAGAGGGAGAGAGATCACAGGGAGAGAGAGAGATCACAGGGAGAGAGAGAGATCACAGGGAGAGAGAGGAGAGAGATCAGAGGGAGAAAGAGAGAGGGATCACAGGGAGAGAGAGAGATCACAGGGAGAGAGAGGAGAGAGATCAGAGAGAGAGAGATAGAGAGAGAGATCACAGGGAGAGAGAGAGAGAGAGATCACAGGGAGAGAGAGATAGAGAGAGATCAGAGAGAGAGAGATCACAGGGGGAGAGAGAGAGAGATGACAGGGGGAGAGAGAGAGAGATCAGAGGGGGAGAGAGAGAGATCACAGGGAGAGAGAGAGATCACAGGGAGAGAGAGAGAGAGAGATCACAGGGGGAGAGAGATAGAGAGATCACCGGGAGAGAGAGATAGAGAGAGATCAGAGGGAGAGAGAGATCACAGGGGGAGAGAGAGAGAGATCACAGGGGGAGAGAGAGAGAGATGACAGGGGGAGAGAGAGAGAGATCACAGGGGGAGAGAGAGAGAGATCACAGGGAGAGAGAGAGATCACAGGGAGAGAGAGAGAGATCACAGAGAGTGAGAGAGATCACAGGGAGAGAGAGAGATCACAGGGAGAGAGAGAGAGAGATCACAGGGAGAGAGAGAGAGAGATCATAGGGAGAGAGAGAGATCACAGGGAGAGAGAGAGAGATCACAGAGAGTGAGAGAGATCACAGGGAGAGATAACAGGGAGAGAGAGAGATCACAGGGAGAGAGAGATCAGAGAAAGAGAGATCACAGAGAGAGAGATCACAGAGAGAGAGATCACAGGGGGAGAGAGAGAGAGAGATCACAGGGAGAGAGAGATAGAGAGAGATCAGAGAGAGAGAGATCACAGGGGGAGAGAGAGAGAGAGAGAGATCAGAGAGGGAGAGAGGGAGATCACAGGGAGAGAGAGAGAGATCACAGGGAGAGAGAGAGATCACAGGGAGAGAGAGAGAGAGATCACTGGGAGAGAGAGATAGAGAGAGATCAGAGGGAGAGAGAGAGAGAGATCACAGGGAGAGAGAGAGAGAGAGATCAGAGAGAGAGGGAGAGAGATCACAGGGAGAGAGAGAGATCACAGGGAGAGAGAGAGATCACAGGGAGAGAGAGGAGAGAGATCAGAGGGAGAGAGAGAGAGAGATCACAGGGAGAGAGAGAGATCACAGGGAGAGAGAGGAGAGAGATCAGAGAGAGAGAGATAGAGAGAGAGATCACAGGGAGAGAGAGAGAGAGAGATCACAGGGAGAGAGAGATAGAGAGAGATCAGAGAGAGAGAGATCACAGGGGGAGAGAGAGAGAGATGACAGGGGGAGAGAGAGAGAGATCAGAGGGGGAGAGAGAGAGATCACAGGGAGAGAGAGAGATCACAGGGAGAGAGAGAGAGAGAGAGATCACAGGGGGAGAGAGATAGAGAGATCACCGGGAGAGAGAGATAGAGAGAGATCAGAGGGAGAGAGAGATCACAGGGGGAGAGAGAGAGAGATCACAGGGGGAGAGAGAGAGAGATGACAGGGGGAGAGAGAGAGAGATCACAGGGGGAGAGAGAGAGAGATCACAGGGAGAGAGAGAGATCACAGGGAGAGAGAGAGAGATCACAGAGAGTGAGAGAGATCACAGGGAGAGATAACAGGGAGAGAGAGAGATCACAGGGAGAGAGAGAGATCACAGGGAGAGAGAGAGAGAGAGATCACAGGGAGAGAGAGAGATCACAGGGAGAGAGAGAGAGATCACAGAGAGTGAGAGAGATCACAGGGAGAGATAACAGGGAGAGAGAGAGATCACAGGGAGAGAGAGATCAGAGAAAGAGAGATCACAGAGAGAGAGATCACAGAGAGAGAGATCACAGGGGGAGAGAGAGAGAGAGAGATCACAGGGAGAGAGAGAGAGAGATCACTGGGAGAGAGAGATAGAGAGAGATCAGAGGGAGAGAGAGAGAGAGATCACAGGGGGAGAGAGAGAGAGATCACAGGGAGAGAGAGAGATCAGAGAGAGAGGGAGAGAGATCACAGGGAGAGAGAGAGATCACAGGGAGAGAGGAGAGAGAGGAGAGAGATCAGAGGGAGAGAGAGATAGAGAGAGAGATCACAGGGAGAGAGAGAGATCACAGGGAGAGAGAGGGGAGAGATCAGAGGGAGAGAGAGAGAGAGATCACAGGGAGAGAGAGAGATCACAGGGAGAGAGAGGAGAGAGAGGAGAGAGATCAGAGGGAGAGAGAGAGATAGAGAGAGATCACAGGGAGAGAGATCGGAGGGAGAGAGAGATAGAGAGAGATCACAGGGAGAGAGAGAGAGATCACAGGGGGAGAGAGAGATCACGGGAGAGAGAGATAGAGAGAGATCAGAGGGAGAGAGAGAGAGATCACAGGGGGAGAGAGAGAGAGAGATCACAGGGGGAGAGAGGAGAGAGAGATCACAGGGAGAGAGAGGAGAGAGATCAGAGGGAGAGAGAGAGAGATAGAGAGAGATCACAGGGAGAGAGAGAGAGATCACAGGGAGAGAGAGGAGAGAGATCAGAGGGAGAGAGATCAGAGGGAGAGAGAGATCACAGGGGGAGAGAGAGAGAGATCAGAGAGAGAGAGATCACAGGGGGAGAGAGATTGAGAGATCACAGGGAGAGAGAGAGAGAGAGATCACAGGGGGAGAGAGATAGAGAGATCACAGGGAGAGAGAGATAGAGAGAGATCAGAGGAAGAGAGAGATCACAGGGGGAGAGAGAGAGAGAGATCACAGGGGGGGAGAGAGAGAGATCACAGGGGGAGAGAGAGATCACAGGGGGAGAGAGAGAGAGATCACAGGGAGAGAGAGATAGAGCGAGATCAGAGAGAGAGATCACAGGGGGAGAGAGAGAGAGATGACAGGGGGAGAGAGAGAGAGAGAGATCACAGGGAGAGAGAGAGAGAGATCACAGGGAGAGAGAGAGATCACAGGGAGAGAGAGAGAGATCACAGAGAATGAGAGAGATCACAGGGAGAGATAACAGGGAGAGAGAGAGATCACATGGAGAGAGAGAGATCACAGGGAGAGAGAGATCAGAGAAAGAGAGATCAGAGAGAGAGAGAGATCACAGAGAGAGAGATCACAGGGAGAGAGAGAGAGATCTCGGGGAGGGAGAGAGAGAGATCACAGGGAGAGAGAGAGATCACACGGAGAGAGAGATCACAGGGAGAGAGAGAGATCTCATGGAGAGAGAGAGATCACAGGGAGAGAGAGAGATCTCATGGAGAGAGAGAGATCACAGGGAGAGAGCGAGATCTCATGAAGAGAGAGAGAGAGAGATCACATGGAGAGAGAGAGAGATCACAGGGAGAGAGAGAGATCTCATGGAGAGAGATCACAGGGAGAGAGAGATCACAGAGAGAAAGTGAGATACCACAGGGAGAGAGAGAGATAGATCACAGGGAGAGAGGGATCACAGAGAGAGAGAGATCATAGGGAGAGAGAGAGCTCACAGGGAGAGAGAGAAAGATCACAGGGAGAGAGAGATCACAGGGAGAGACAGAGAGATCACAGGGAGAGAGAGATCACAGAAAGTGAGATACCACAGGGAGAGAGAGAGATAGATCACAGGGAGAGAGGGATCACAGAGAGAGAGAGAGATCATAGGGAGAGAGAGAGATCACAGGGAGAGAGAGAAAGATCACAGGGAGAGAGAGAGAGATCACATGGAGAGAGAGAGATCACAGGGAGAGAGAGAGATCACAGGGAGAGAGAGAGATAGATCACATGGAGAGAGGGATCACAGAGAGAGAGAGATCATAGGGAGAGAGAGAGATCACATGGAGAGAGATCACATGGAGAGAGAGAGATCACAGGGAGAGAGAGAGATCACAGGGAGAGAGAGAGATCACATGGAGAGAGAGAGAGATCACATGGAGAGAGAGAGATCACATGGAGAGAGAGAGAGAGATCACAGTGAGAGAGAGAGAGATCACAGGGAGGGAGAGAGATCACATGGAGAGAGAGAGATCACAGTGAGAGAGAGAAAGATCACAGGGAGAGAGAGAGAGATCACATGGAGAGAGAGAGATCACAGGGAGAGAGAGAGATCACAGGGAGAGAGAGAGATAGATCACAGGGAGAGAGGGATCACAGAGAGAGAGAGAGATCATAGGGAGAGAGAGAGATCACATGGAGAGAGATCACATGGAGTGAGAGAGATCACAGGGAGAGAGAGAGATCACAGGGAGAGAGAGAGATCACATGGAGAGAGAGAGAGATCACATGGAGAGAGAGAGATCACATGGAGAGAGAGAGAGAGATCACAGTGAGAGAGAGAGAGATCACAGGGAGGGAGAGAGATCACATGGAGAGAGAGAGATCACAGTGAGAGAGAGAGAGATCACAGGTAGAGAGGTCACAGGGAGAGAGAGATCACAGGGAGAGACAGGGAGATCACAGGGAGGGAGAGAGAGAGAGATCACACGGAGAGAGACAGAAAGATCACAGGGAGAGAGGGAGAGATCAGAGAGAGAGAGAAAGAGATCACAGGGAGAGAGAGAGATCTCAGAGAGAGAGAGGAGAGAGATCAGAGGGAGAGAGAGAGAGATAGAGAGAGATCACAGGGAGAGAGAGAGATCACAGAGAGTGAGAGAGATCACAGGGAGAGATAACAGGGAGAGAGAGAGATCACAGGGAGAGAGAGAGATCACAGGGAGAGAGAGAGAGAGAGATCACAGGGAGAGAGAGAGATCACAGGGAGAGAGAGAGAGATCACAGAGAGTGAGAGAGATCACAGGGAGAGATAACAGGGAGAGAGAGAGATCACAGGGAGAGAGAGATCAGAGAAAGAGAGATCACAGAGAGAGAGATCACAGAGAGAGAGATCACAGGGGGAGAGAGAGAGAGAGAGATCACAGGGAGAGAGAGATAGAGAGAGATCAGAGAGAGAGAGATCACAGGGGGAGAGAGAGAGAGAGATAGAGATCAGAGAGGGAGAGAGGGAGATCACAGGGAGAGAGAGAGATCACAGGGAGAGAGAGAGATCACAGGGAGAGAGAGAGAGAGATCACTGGGAGAGAGAGATAGAGAGAGATCAGAGGGAGAGAGAGAGAGAGATCACAGGGGGGGAGAGAGAGAGGTCACAGGGAGAGAGAGAGATCAGAGAGAGAGGGAGAGAGATCACAGGGAGAGAGAGAGATCACAGGGAGAGAGGAGAGAGAGGAGAGAGATCAGAGGGAGAGAGAGATAGAGAGAGAGATCACAGGGAGAGAGAGAGATCACAGGGAGAGAGAGGGGAGAGATCAGAGGGAGAGAGAGAGAGAGATCACAGGGAGAGAGAGAGATCACAGGGAGAGGGAGGAGAGAGAGGAGAGAGATCAGAGGGAGAGAGAGAGATAGAGAGAGATCACAGGGAGAGATATCAGAGGGAGAGAGAGATAGAGAGAGATCACAGGGAGAGAGAGAGAGATCACAGGGGGAGAGAGAGATCACGGGAGAGAGAGATAGAGAGAGATCAGAGGGAGAGAGAGAGAGATCACAGGGGGAGAGAGAGAGAGAGAGAGATCACAGGGGGAGAGAGGAGAGAGAGATCACAGGGAGAGAGAGGAGAGAGATCAGAGGGAGAGAGATAGAGAGAGATCAGAGGGAGAGAGAGATCACAGGGGGAGAGAGAGAGAGATCAGAGAGAGAGAGATCACAGGGGGAGAGAGATCGAGAGATCACAGGGAGAGAGAGAGAGAGAGATCACAGGGGGAGAGAGATAGAGAGATCACAGGGAGAGAGATAGAGAGAGATCAGAGGAAGAGAGAGATCACAGGGGGAGAGAGAGAGAGAGATCACAGGGGGGAGAGAGAGAGATCACAGGGGGAGAGAGAGATCACAGGGGGAGAGAGAGAGAGATCACAGGGAGAGAGAGATAGAGCGAGATCAGAGAGAGAGATCACAGGGGGAGAGAGAGAGAGATGACAGGGGGAGAGAGAGAGAGAGATCACAGGGAGAGAGAGAGAGAGATCACAGGGAGAGAGAGAGATCACAGGGAGAGAGAGAGATCACAGGGAGAGAGAGAGAGATCACAGAGAATGAGAGAGATCACAGGGAGAGATAACAGGGAGAGAGAGAGATCACATGGAGAGAGAGAGATCACAGGGAGAGAGAGATCAGAGAAAGAGAGATCAGAGAGAGAGAGAGATCACAGAGAGAGAGATCACAGGGAGAGAGAGAGAGATCTCGGGGAGGGAGAGAGAGAGATCACAGGGAGAGAGAGAGATCACACGGAGAGAGAGATCACAGGGAGAGAGAGAGATCTCATGGAGAGAGAGAGATCACAGGGAGAGAGAGAGATCTCATGGAGAGAGAGAGATCACAGGGAGAGAGAGAGATCTCATGAAGAGAGAGAGAGAGAGATCACATGGAGAGAGAGAGATCACAGGGAGAGAGAGAGATCTCATGGAGAGAGATCACAGGGAGAGAGAGATCACAGAGAGAAAGTGAGATACCACAGGGAGAGAGAGAGATAGATCACAGGGAGAGAGGGATCACAGAGAGAGAGAGATCATAGGGAGAGAGAGAGCTCACAGGGAGAGAGAGAAAGATCACAGGGAGAGAGAGATCACAGGGAGAGACAGAGAGATCACAGGGAGAGAGAGATCACAGAAAGTGAGATACCACAGGGAGAGAGAGAGATAGATCACAGGGAGAGAGGGATCACAGAGAGAGAGAGAGATCATAGGGAGAGAGAGAGATCACAGGGAGAGAGAGAGATCACAGGGAGAGAGAGAGATCACAGGGAGAGAGAGATAGATCACAGGGAGAGAGGGATCACAGAGAGAGAGAGATCATAGGGAGAGAGAGAGATCACATGGAGAGAGATCACATGGAGAGAGAGAGATCACAGGGAGAGAGAGAAAGATCACAGGGAGAGAGAGAGAGATCACATGGAGAGAGAGAGATCACAGGGAGAGAGAGAGATCACAGGGAGAGAGAGAGATAGATCACAGGGAGAGAGGGATCACAGAGAGAGAGAGAGATCATAGGGAGAGAGAGAGATCACATGGAGAGAGATCACATGGAGAGAGAGAGATCACAGGGAGAGAGAGAGATCACAGGGAGAGAGAGAGATCACATGGAGAGAGAGAGAGATCACATGGAGAGAGAGAGATCACATGGAGAGAGAGAGAGATCACAGTGAGAGAGAGAGAGATCACAGGGAGGGAGAGAGATCACATGGAGAGAGAGAGATCACAGTGAGAGAGAGAGAGATCACAGGTAGAGAGGTCACAGGGAGAGAGAGATCACAGGGAGAGACAGGGAGATCACAGGGAGGGAGAGAGAGAGAGATCACACGGAGAGAGACAGAAAGATCACAGGGAGAGAGGGAGAGATCAGAGAGAGAGAGAAAGAGATCACAGGGAGAGAGAGAGATCTCAGAGAGAGAGAGGAGAGAGATCAGAGGGAGAGAGAGAGAGATAGAGAGAGATCACAGGGAGAGAGAGAGATCACAGAGAGTGAGAGAGATCACAGGGAGAGATAACAGGGAGAGAGAGAGATCACAGGGAGAGAGAGAGATCACAGGGAGAGAGAGAGAGAGAGATCACAGGGAGAGAGAGAGATCACAGGGAGAGAGAGAGAGATCACAGAGAGTGAGAGAGATCACAGGGAGAGATAACAGGGAGAGAGAGAGATCACAGGGAGAGAGAGATCAGAGAAAGAGAGATCACAGAGAGAGAGATCACAGAGAGAGAGATCACAGGGGGAGAGAGAGAGAGAGAGATCACAGGGAGAGAGAGATAGAGAGAGATCAGAGAGAGAGAGATCACAGGGGGAGAGAGAGAGAGAGATAGAGATCAGAGAGGGAGAGAGGGAGATCACAGGGAGAGAGAGAGATCACAGGGAGAGAGAGAGATCACAGGGAGAGAGAGAGAGATCACTGGGAGAGAGAGATAGAGAGAGATCAGAGGGAGAGAGAGAGAGAGATCACAGGGGGGGAGAGAGAGAGATCACAGGGAGAGAGAGAGATCAGAGAGAGAGGGAGAGAGATCACAGGGAGAGAGAGAGATCACAGGGAGAGAGGAGAGAGAGGAGAGAGATCAGAGGGAGAGAGAGATAGAGAGAGAGATCACAGGGAGAGAGAGAGATCACAGGGAGAGAGAGGGGAGAGATCAGAGGGAGAGAGAGAGAGAGATCACAGGGAGAGAGAGAGATCACAGGGAGAGGGAGGAGAGAGAGGAGAGAGATCAGAGGGAGAGAGAGAGATAGAGAGAGATCACAGGGAGAGATATCAGAGGGAGAGAGAGATAGAGAGAGATCACAGGGAGAGAGAGAGAGATCACAGGGGGAGAGAGAGAGAGAGAGAGATCACAGGGGGAGAGAGGAGAGAGAGATCACAGGGAGAGAGAGAGAGATCACAGGGAGGGAGAGAGATCACATGGAGAGAGAGAGATCACAGTGAGAGAGAGAGAGATCACAGGTAGAGAGGTCACAGGGAGAGAGAGATCACAGGGAGAGACAGGGAGATCACAGGGAGGGAGAGAGAGAGAGATCACACGGAGAGAGACAGAAAGATCACAGGGAGAGAGGGAGAGATCAGAGAGAGAGAGAAAGAGATCACAGGGAGAGAGAGAGATCTCAGAGAGAGAGAGGAGAGAGATCAGAGGGAGAGAGAGAGAGATAGAGAGAGATCACAGGGAGAGAGAGAGATCACAGAGAGTGAGAGAGATCACAGGGAGAGATAACAGGGAGAGAGAGAGATCACAGGGAGAGAGAGAGATCACAGGGAGAGAGAGAGAGAGAGATCACAGGGAGAGAGAGAGATCACAGGGAGAGAGAGAGAGATCACAGAGAGTGAGAGAGATCACAGGGAGAGATAACAGGGAGAGAGAGAGATCACAGGGAGAGAGAGATCAGAGAAAGAGAGATCACAGAGAGAGAGATCACAGAGAGAGAGATCACAGGGGGAGAGAGAGAGAGAGAGATCACAGGGAGAGAGAGATAGAGAGAGATCAGAGAGAGAGAGATCACAGGGGGAGAGAGAGAGAGAGATAGAGATCAGAGAGGGAGAGAGGGAGATCACAGGGAGAGAGAGAGATCACAGGGAGAGAGAGAGATCACAGGGAGAGAGAGAGAGAGATCACTGGGAGAGAGAGATAGAGAGAGATCAGAGGGAGAGAGAGAGAGAGATCACAGGGGGGGAGAGAGAGAGATCACAGGGAGAGAGAGAGATCAGAGAGAGAGGGAGAGAGATCACAGGGAGAGAGAGAGATCACAGGGAGAGAGGAGAGAGAGGAGAGAGATCAGAGGGAGAGAGAGATAGAGAGAGAGATCACAGGGAGAGAGAGAGATCACAGGGAGAGAGAGGGGAGAGATCAGAGGGAGAGAGAGAGAGAGAGATCACAGGGAGAGAGAGAGATCACAGGGAGAGGGAGGAGAGAGAGGAGAGAGATCAGAGGGAGAGAGAGAGATAGAGAGAGATCACAGGGAGAGATATCAGAGGGAGAGAGAGATAGAGAGAGATCACAGGGAGAGAGAGAGAGATCACAGGGGGAGAGAGAGATCACGGGAGAGAGAGATAGAGAGAGATCAGAGGGAGAGAGAGAGAGATCACAGGGGGAGAGAGAGAGAGAGAGAGATCACAGGGGGAGAGAGGAGAGAGAGATCACAGGGAGAGAGAGGAGAGAGATCAGAGGGAGAGAGATAGAGAGAGATCAGAGGGAGAGAGAGATCACAGGGGGAGAGAGAGAGAGATCAGAGAGAGAGAGATCACAGGGGAGAGAGATCGAGAGATCACAGGGAGAGAGAGAGAGAGAGATCACAGGGGGAGAGAGATAGAGAGATCACAGGGAGAGAGATAGAGAGAGATCAGAGGAAGAGAGAGATCACAGGGGGAGAGAGAGAGAGAGATCACAGGGGGGAGAGAGAGAGATCACAGGGGGAGAGAGAGATCACAGGGGGAGAGAGAGAGAGATCACAGGGAGAGAGAGATAGAGCGAGATCAGAGAGAGAGATCACAGGGGGAGAGAGAGAGAGATGACAGGGGGAGAGAGAGAGAGAGATCACAGGGAGAGAGAGAGAGAGATCACAGGGAGAGAGAGAGATCACAGGGAGAGAGAGAGATCACAGGGAGAGAGAGAGAGATCACAGAGAATGAGAGAGATCACAGGGAGAGATAACAGGGAGAGAGAGAGATCACATGGAGAGAGAGAGATCACAGGGAGAGAGAGATCAGAGAAAGAGAGATCAGAGAGAGAGAGAGATCACAGAGAGAGAGATCACAGGGAGAGAGAGAGAGATCTCGGGGAGGGAGAGAGAGAGATCACAGGGAGAGAGAGAGATCACACGGAGAGAGAGATCACAGGGAGAGAGAGAGATCTCATGGAGAGAGAGAGATCACAGGGAGAGAGAGAGATCTCATGGAGAGAGAGAGATCACAGGGAGAGAGAGAGATCTCATGAAGAGAGAGAGAGAGAGATCACATGGAGAGAGAGAGATCACAGGGAGAGAGAGAGATCTCATGGAGAGAGATCACAGGGAGAGAGAGATCACAGAGAGAAAGTGAGATACCACAGGGAGAGAGAGAGATAGATCACAGGGAGAGAGGGATCACAGAGAGAGAGAGATCATAGGGAGAGAGAGAGCTCACAGGGAGAGAGAGAAAGATCACAGGGAGAGAGAGATCACAGGGAGAGACAGAGAGATCACAGGGAGAGAGAGATCACAGAAAGTGAGATACCACAGGGAGAGAGAGAGATAGATCACAGGGAGAGAGGGATCACAGAGAGAGAGAGAGATCATAGGGAGAGAGAGAGATCACAGGGAGAGAGAGAGATCACAGGGAGAGAGAGAGATCACAGGGAGAGAGAGATAGATCACAGGGAGAGAGGGATCACAGAGAGAGAGAGATCATAGGGAGAGAGAGAGATCACATGGAGAGAGATCACATGGAGAGAGAGAGATCACAGGGAGAGAGAGAAAGATCACAGGGAGAGAGAGAGAGATCACATGGAGAGAGAGAGATCACAGGGAGAGAGAGAGATCACAGGGAGAGAGAGAGATAGATCACAGGGAGAGAGGGATCACAGAGAGAGAGAGAGATCATAGGGAGAGAGAGAGATCACATGGAGAGAGATCACATGGAGAGAGAGAGATCACAGGGAGAGAGAGAGATCACAGGGAGAGAGAGAGAGATCACATGGAGAGAGAGAGATCACATGGAGAGAGAGAGAGAGATCACAGTGAGAGAGAGAGAGATCACAGGGAGGGAGAGAGATCACATGGAGAGAGAGAGATCACAGTGAGAGAGAGAGAGATCACAGGTAGAGAGGTCACAGGGAGAGAGAGATCACAGGGAGAGACAGGGAGATCACAGGGAGGGAGAGAGAGAGAGATCACACGGAGAGAGACAGAAAGATCACAGGGAGAGAGGGAGAGATCAGAGAGAGAGAGAAAGAGATCACAGGGAGAGAGAGAGATCTCAGAGAGAGAGAGGAGAGAGATCAGAGGGAGAGAGAGAGAGATAGAGAGAGATCACAGGGAGAGAGAGAGATCACAGAGAGTGAGAGAGATCACAGGGAGAGATAACAGGGAGAGAGAGAGATCACAGGGAGAGAGAGAGATCACAGGGAGAGAGAGAGAGAGAGATCACAGGGAGAGAGAGAGATCACAGGGAGAGAGAGAGAGATCACAGAGAGTGAGAGAGATCACAGGGAGAGATAACAGGGAGAGAGAGAGATCACAGGGAGAGAGAGATCAGAGAAAGAGAGATCACAGAGAGAGAGATCACAGAGAGAGAGATCACAGGGGGAGAGAGAGAGAGAGAGATCACAGGGAGAGAGAGATAGAGAGAGATCAGAGAGAGAGAGATCACAGGGGGAGAGAGAGAGAGAGATCAGAGAGGGAGAGAGGGAGATCACAGGGAGAGAGAGAGATCACAGGGAGAGAGAGAGATCACAGGGAGAGAGAGAGAGAGATCACTGGGAGAGAGAGATAGAGAGAGATCAGAGGGAGAGAGAGAGAGAGATCACAGGGGGGGAGAGAGATCACAGGGAGAGATAACAGGGAGAGAGAGAGATCACAGGGAGAGAGAGAGATCACAGGGAGAGAGAGAGAGAGAGATCACAGGGAGAGAGAGAGATCACAGGGAGAGAGAGAGAGATCACAGAGAGTGAGAGAGATCACAGGGAGAGATAACAGGGAGAGAGAGAGATCACAGGGAGAGAGAGATCAGAGAAAGAGAGATCACAGAGAGAGAGATCACAGAGAGAGAGATCACAGGGGGAGAGAGAGAGAGAGAGATCACAGGGAGAGAGAGATAGAGAGAGATCAGAGAGAGAGAGATCACAGGGGGAGAGAGAGAGAGAGATCAGAGAGGGAGAGAGGGAGATCACAGGGAGAGAGAGAGATCACAGGGAGAGAGAGAGATCACAGGGAGAGAGAGAGAGAGATCACTGGGAGAGAGAGATAGAGAGAGATCAGAGGGAGAGAGAGAGAGAGATCACAGGGGGGGAGAGAGAGAGATCACAGGGAGAGAGAGAGATCAGAGAGAGAGGGAGAGAGATCACAGGGAGAGAGAGAGATCACAGGGAGAGAGGAGAGAGAGGAGAGAGATCAGAGGGAGAGAGAGATAGAGAGAGAGATCACAGGGAGAGAGAGAGATCACAGGGAGAGAGAGGGGAGAGATCAGAGGGAGAGAGAGAGAGAGATCACAGGGAGAGAGAGAGATCACAGGGAGAGGGAGGAGAGAGAGGAGAGAGATCAGAGGGAGAGAGAGAGATAGAGAGAGATCACAGGGAGAGATATCAGAGGGAGAGAGAGATAGAGAGAGATCACAGGGAGAGAGAGAGAGATCACAGGGGGAGAGAGAGAGAGAGAGAGATCACAGGGGGAGAGAGGAGAGAGAGATCACAGGGAGAGAGAGGAGAGAGATCAGAGGGAGAGAGATAGAGAGAGATCAGAGGGAGAGAGAGATCACAGGGGGAGAGAGAGAGAGATCAGAGAGAGAGAGATCACAGGGGGAGAGAGATCGAGAGATCACAGGGAGAGAGAGAGAGAGAGATCACAGGGGGAGAGAGATAGAGAGATCACAGGGAGAGAGATAGAGAGAGATCAGAGGAAGAGAGAGATCACAGGGGGAGAGAGAGAGAGAGATCACAGGGGGGAGAGAGAGAGATCACAGGGGGAGAGAGAGATCACAGGGGGAGAGAGAGAGAGATCACAGGGAGAGAGAGATAGAGCGAGATCAGAGAGAGAGATCACAGGGGGAGAGAGAGAGAGATGACAGGGGGAGAGAGAGAGAGAGAGATCACAGGGAGAGAGAGAGAGAGATCACAGGGAGAGAGAGAGATCACAGGGAGAGAGAGAGATCACAGGGAGAGAGAGAGAGATCACAGAGAATGAGAGAGATCACAGGGAGAGATAACAGGGAGAGAGAGAGATCACATGGAGAGAGAGAGATCACAGGGAGAGAGAGATCAGAGAAAGAGAGATCAGAGAGAGAGAGAGATCACAGAGAGAGAGATCACAGGGAGAGAGAGAGAGATCTCGGGGAGGGAGAGAGAGAGATCACAGGGAGAGAGAGAGATCACACGGAGAGAGAGATCACAGGGAGAGAGAGAGATCTCATGGAGAGAGAGAGATCACAGGGAGAGAGAGAGATCTCATGGAGAGAGAGAGATCACAGGGAGAGAGAGAGATCTCATGAAGAGAGAGAGAGAGAGAGATCACATGGAGAGAGAGAGAGATCACAGGGAGAGAGAGAGATCTCATGGAGAGAGATCACAGGGAGAGAGAGATCACAGAGAGAAAGTGAGATACCACAGGGAGAGAGAGAGATAGATCACAGGGAGAGAGGGATCACAGAGAGAGAGAGATCATAGGGAGAGAGAGAGCTCACAGGGAGAGAGAGAAAGATCACAGGGAGAGAGAGATCACAGGGAGAGACAGAGAGATCACAGGGAGAGAGAGATCACAGAAAGTGAGATACCACAGGGAGAGAGAGAGATAGATCACAGGGAGAGAGGGATCACAGAGAGAGAGAGAGATCATAGGGAGAGAGAGAGATCACAGGGAGAGAGAGAGATCACAGGGAGAGAGAGAGATCACAGGGAGAGAGAGATAGATCACAGGGAGAGAGGGATCACAGAGAGAGAGAGATCATAGGGAGAGAGAGAGATCACATGGAGAGAGATCACATGGAGAGAGAGAGATCACAGGGAGAGAGAGAGATCACAGGGAGAGAGAGAGATCACATGGAGAGAGAGAGAGAGATCACATGGAGAGAGAGAGATCACATGGAGAGAGAGAGAGATCACAGTGAGAGAGAGAGAGATCACAGGGAGAGAGAGAGATCACATGGAGAGAGAGAGATCACAGTGAGAGAGAGAGAGATCACAGGTAGAGAGGTCACAGGGAGAGAGAGATCACAGGGAGAGACAGGGAGATCACAGGGAGGGAGAGAGAGAGAGATCACACGGAGAGAGACAGAAAGATCACAGGGAGAGAGGGAGAGATCAGAGAGAGAGAGAAAGAGATCACAGGGAGAGAGAGAGATCTCAGAGAGAGAGAGAAATCAGAGGGAGAGAGAGAGATCACAGGGAGAGAGAGGAGAGAGATCAGAGGGAGAGAGAGAGAGATAGAGAGAGATCACAGGGAGAGAGAGAGAGATCACAGGGAGAGAGAGGAGAGAGATCAGAGGGAGAGAGATAGAGAGAGATCAGAGGGAGAGAGAGATCACAGGGGGAGAGAGAGAGAGAGATCAGAGAGAGAGATCACAGGGGGAGAGAGATCGAGAGATCACAGGGAGAGAGAGAGAGAGATCACAGGGGGAGAGAGATAGAGAGATCACAGGGAGAGAGAGATAGAGAGAGATCAGAGGAAGAGAGAGATCACAGGGGGAGAGAGAGAGAGAGATCACAGGGGGGGAGAGAGAGAGATCACAGGGGGAGAGAGAGATCACAGGGGGAGAGAGAGAGAGATCACAGGGAGAGAGAGATAGAGCGAGATCAGAGAGAGAGATCACAGGGGGAGAGAGAGAGAGATGACAGGGGGAGAGAGAGAGAGAGAGATCACAGGGAGAGAGAGATCACAGGGAGAGAGAGAGATCACAGGGAGAGAGAGAGATCACAGGGAGAGAGAGAGAGATCACAGGGAGAGAGAGGAGAGATCACAGGGAGAGAGAAAGATCACAGGGAGAGAGAGAGAGATCACAGGGAGAGAGAGAGATAGAGAGAGAGAGATCACAGGGAGAGAGAGGAGAGAGATCAGAGGGAGAGAGAGATCACAGGGAGAGAGAGAGAGATAGAGAGAGAGAGATCACAGGGAGAGAGAGAGAGAGAGAGATAGAGAGAGAGAGATCACAGGGAGAGAGAGAGATCACAGGGAGAGAGAGAGAGATCACAGGGAGAGAGAGGAGAGAGATAGAGAGAGATCACAGGGAGAGAGAGAGAGATCACAGGGAGAGAGAGGAGAGATCAGAGAGAGAGAGAGATCACAGGGAGAGAGAGGAGAGAGATAGAGAGAGATCACAGGGAGAGAGAGAGAGAGATCACAGGGAGAGAGAGGAGAGAGATCAGAGAGAGAGAGATAGAGAGAGAGATCACAGGGAGAGAGAGAGAGAGATCACAGGGAGAGAGAGGAGAGAGATCAGAGAGAGAGAGATAGAGAGAGAGATCACAGGGAGAGATAGAGAGAGATCACAGGGAGAGAGACAGAGATCACAGGGAGAGAGAGGAGAGAGATCAGAGAGAGATAGAGAGAGAGATCACAGGGAGAGAGAGAGAGATAGAGAGAGATCACAGGGAGAGAGAGGAGAGAGACAGAGAGAGATCACAGGGAGAGAGAGAGAGATCACAGGGAGAGAGAGAGAGAGATCACAGGGAGAGAGAGAGAGAGATCAGAGGGAGAGAGAGAGAGAGATCAGAGGGAGAGAGAGAGAGAGATCACAGGGAGAGAGAGAGATCACAGGGAGAGAGAGGAGAGAGATCAGAGGGAGAGAGAGAGATCACAGGGAGAGAGAGATCACAGGGAGAGAGGGAGAGATCACAGGGAGAGAGAGGAGAGAGATCAGAGGGAGAGAGAGAGAGAGATCACAGGGAGAGAGAGAGAGATCACATAGGGAGAGAGAGAGAGAGATCACAGGGAGAGAGAGGAGAGAGATCAGAGGGAGTGAGAGATAGAGAGAGATCACAGGGAGAGAGAGAGAGAGATCACAGGGGGAGAGAGAGAGAGATCACAGGGAGAGAGAGATAGAGAGAGATCAGAGGGAGAGAGAGAGAGAGATCACAGGGGGAGAGAGAGAGAGAGAGATCACAGGGAGAGAGTGAGAGAGAGATCAGAGAGAGAGAGATCACAGGGAGAGAGAGAGAGATCACAGGGAGAGAGAGAGAGAGATCACAGGGGGAGAGAGAGAGAGAGAGATCACAGGGAGAGAGTGAGAGAGAGATCAGAGAGAGAGAGAGATCACAGGGAGAGAGGAGAGAGAGGAGAGAGATCAGAGGGAGAGGGAGAGATCACAGGGAGAGAGAGAGATCACAGGGAGAGAGAGAGAGAGAGATCACAGGGAGAGAGAGATAGAGAGAGAAATCACAGGGAGAGAGAGAGATCACAGGGAGAGAGAGGAGAGCGATCAGAGGGAGAGAGAGAGAGATCACAGGGAGAGAGAGAGATCACAGGGAGAGAGAGGAGAGAGATCAGAGGGAGAGAGAGAGATAGAGAGAGATCACAGGGAGAGATAGAGAGAGATCACAGGGAGAGAGAGAGAGATCACAGGGGGAGAGAGAGATCAGAGGGAGAGAGAGATAGAGAGATCACAGGGGGAGAGAGAGAGAGAGAGATCACACGGGGAGAGAGGAGAGAGAGATCACAGGAAGAGAGAGGAGAGAGATCAGAGGGAGAGAGAGATAGAGAGAGATCAGAGGGAGAGAGAGATCACAGGGGGAGAGAGAGAGAGAGATCACAGGGGGAGAGAGAGATCACAGGGAGAGAGAGAGAGATCACAGGGAGAGAGAGAGATAGAGAGAGAGAGATCACAGGGAGAGAGAGGAGAGAGATCAGAGTGAGAGAGAGATCACAGGGAGAGAGAGAGAGATAGAGAGAGAGAGATCACAGGGAGAGAGAGAGAGAGAGAGAGAGAGATAGAGAGAGAGAGATCACAGGGAGAGAGAGAGATCACAGGGAGAGAGAGGAGAGAGATAGAGAGAGATCACAGGGAGAGAGAGAGAGATCACAGGGAGAGAGAGGAGAGATCAGAGAGAGAGAGAGATCACAGGGAGAGAGAGGAGAGAGATAGAGAGAGATCACAGGGAGAGAGAGAGAGAGATCACAGGGAGAGAGAGGAGAGAGATCAGAGAGAGAGAGATAGAGAGAGAGATCACAGGGAGAGAGAGAGAGAGATCACAGGGAGAGAGAGGAGAGAGATCAGAGAGAGAGAGATAGAGAGAGAGATCACAGGGAGAGATAGAGAGAGATCACAGGGAGAGAGACAGAGATCACAGGGAGAGAGAGGAGAGAGATCAGAGAGAGAGAGAGATCACAGGGAGAGAGAGGAGAGAGATAGAGAGAGATCACAGGGAGAGAGAGAGAGAGATCACAGGGAGAGAGAGGAGAGAGATCAGAGAGAGAGAGATAGAGAGAGAGATCACAGGGAGAGATAGAGAGAGATCACAGGGAGAGAGACAGAGATCACAGGGAGAGAGAGGAGAGAGATCAGAGAGAGATAGAGAGAGAGATCACAGGGAGAGAGAGAGAGATAGAGAGAGATCACAGGGAGAGAGAGGAGAGAGACAAGAGAGACAGAGAGAGATCACAGGGAGAGAGAGAGAGATCACAGGGAGAGAGAGAGAGAGATCACAGGGAGAGAGAGAGAGAGATCAGAGGGAGAGAGAGAGAGAGATCAGAGGGAGAGAGAGAGAGAGATCACAGGGAGAGAGAGAGATCACAGGGAGAGAGAGGAGAGAGATCAGAGGGAGAGAGAGAGATCACAGGGAGAGAGAGATCACAGGGAGAGAGGGAGAGATCACAGGGAGAGAGAGGAGAGAGATCAGAGGGAGAGAGAGAGATCACAGGGAGAGAGAGAGAGATCACATAGGGAGAGAGAGAGAGAGATCACAGGGAGAGAGAGGAGAGAGATCAGAGGGAGTGAGAGATAGAGAGAGATCACAGGGAGAGAGAGAGAGAGATCACAGGGGGAGAGAGAGAGAGATCACAGGGAGAGAGAGATAGAGAGAGATCAGAGGGAGAGAGAGAGAGAGATCACAGGGGGAGAGAGAGAGAGAGAGATCACAGGGAGAGAGTGAGAGAGAGATCAGAGAGAGAGAGATCACAGGGAGAGAGAGAGAGAGATCACAGGGAGAGAGAGAGAGAGATCACAGGGAGAGAGAGAGAGAGATCAGAGAGAGAGGGAGAGAGATCACAGGGAGAGAGAGAGATCACAGGGAGAGAGGAGAGAGAGGAGAGAGATCAGAGGGAGAGGGAGAGATCACAGGGAGAGAGAGAGATCACAGGGAGAGAGAGAGAGAGAGATCACAGGGAGAGAGAGATAGAGAGAGAAGTCACAGGGAGAGAGAGAGATCACAGGGAGAGAGAGGAGAGCGATCAGAGGGAGAGAGAGAGAGATCACAGGGAGAGAGAGAGATCACAGGGAGAGAGAGGAGAGAGATCAGAGGGAGAGAGAGAGATAGAGAGAGATCACAGGGAGAGATAGAGAGAGATCACAGGGAGAGAGAGAGAGATCACAGGGGGAGAGAGAGATCAGAGGGAGAGAGAGATAGAGAGATCACAGGGGGAGAGAGAGAGAGAGAGATCACACGGGGAGAGAGGAGAGAGAGATCACAGGAAGAGAGAGGAGAGAGATCAGAGGGAGAGAGAGATAGAGAGAGATCAGAGGGAGAGAGAGATCACAGGGGGAGAGAGAGAGAGAGATCACAGGGGGAGAGAGATAGAGAGATCACAGGGAGAGAGAGAGATCACAGGGGGAGAGAGATAGAGAGATCACAGGGAGAGAGAGATAGAGAGAGATCAGAGGGAGAGAGAGATCACAGGGAGAGAGGAGAGAGAGGAGAGAGATCAGAGGGAGAGAGAGATAGAGAAAGAGATCACAGGGAGAGAGAGAGAGAGATCACAGGGAGAGAGATCAGAGGGAGAGAGAGAGAGATCACAGGGGGAGAGAGAGATCAGAGGGAGAGAGAGATAGAGAGATCACAGGGGGAGAGAGAGAGAGAGAGATCACAGGGGGAGAGAGGAGAGAGAGATCACAGGGAGAGAGAGGAGAGAGGTCAGAGGGAGAGAGAGAGATAGAGAGAGATCACAGGGAGAGAGAGAGATCACAGGGAGAGAGAGAGATCACAGGGAGAGAGAGGAGAGAGATCAGAGGGAGAGAGAGATCACAGGGGGAGAGAGAGATCACAGGGGGAGAGAGAGAGGGAGATCACAGGGGGAGAGAGATAGAGAGATCACAGGGAGAGAGAGATAGAGAGAGATCAGAGGGAGAGAGAGATCACAGGGAGAGAGGAGAGAGAGGAGAGAGATCAGAGGGAGAGAGAGATAGAGAGAGAGATCACAGGGAGAGAGAGAGAGAGAGAGATCACAGGGAGAGAGAGAGAGAGATCACAGGGAGAGAGAGAGAGAGAGATCAGAGAGAGAGGGAGAGAGATCACAGGGAGAGAGAGAGATCACAGGGAGAGAGGAGAGAGAACAGAGGGAGAGAGAGAGAGAGATCACAGGGAGAGAGAGAGATCACAGGGAGAGAGAGGAGAGAGATCAGAGAGAGAGAGATAGAGAGAGAGATCACAGGGAGAGAGAGAGAGATCACAGGGAGAGAGAGATAGAGAGAGATCAGAGAGAGAGAGATCACAGGGGGAGAGAGAGAGAGATGACAGGGGGAGAGAGAGAGAGATCAGAGGGGGAGAGAGAGAGATCACAGGGAGAGAGAGAGATCACAGGGAGAGAGAGAGAGAGATCACAGGGGGAGAGAGATAGAGAGATCACCGGGAGAGAGAGATAGAGAGAGATCAGAGGGAGAGAGAGATCACAGGGGGAGAGAGAGAGAGATCACAGGGGGAGAGAGAGAGAGATGACAGGGGGAGAGAGAGAGAGATCACAGGGGGAGAGAGAGAGAGAGAGATCACAGGGAGAGAGAGAGATCACAGGGAGAGAGAGAGAGATCACAGAGAGTGAGAGAGATCACAGGGAGAGATAACAGGGAGAGAGAGAGATCACAGGGAGAGAGAGAGCAGAGAAAGAGAGATCACAGAGAGAGAGATCACAGAGAGAGAGATCACAGGGGGAGAGAGAGAGAGAGAGATCACAGGGAGAGAGAGATAGAGAGAGATCAGAGAGAGAGAGATCACAGGGGGAGAGAGAGAGAGAGAGAGAGATCAGAGAGGGAGAGAGGGAGATCACAGGGAGAGAGAGAGATCACAGGGAGAGAGAGAGATCACAGGGAGAGAGAGAGAGAGATCACTGGGAGAGAGAGATAGAGAGAGATCAGAGGGAGAGAGAGAGAGAGATCACAGGGGGAGAGAGAGAGAGATCACAGGGAGAGAGAGAGATCAGAGAGAGAGGGAGAGAGATCACAGGGAGAGAGAGAGATCACAGGGAGAGAGGAGAGAGAGGAGAGAGATCAGAGGGAGAGAGAGATAGAGAGAGAGATCACAGGGAGAGAGAGAGATCACAGGGAGAGAGAGGGGAGAGATCAGAGGGAGAGAGAGAGAGAGATCACAGGGAGAGAGAGAGATCACAGGGAGAGAGAGGAGAGAGAGGAGAGAGATCAGAGGGAGAGAGAGAGATAGAGAGAGATCACAGGGAGAGAGATCAGAGGGAGAGAGAGATAGAGAGAGATCACAGGGAGAGAGAGAGAGATCACAGGGGGAGAGAGAGATCACGGGAGAGAGAGATAGAGAGAGATCAGAGGGAGAGAGAGAGAGATCACAGGGGGAGAGAGAGAGAGAGAGAGATCACAGGGGGAGAGAGGAGAGAGAGATCACAGGGAGAGAGAGGAGAGAGATCAGAGGGAGAGAGAGAGAGATTGAGAGAGATCACAGGGAGAGAGAGAGAGATCACAGGGAGAGAGAGGAGAGAGATCAGAGGGAGAGAGATAGATAGAGATCAGAGGGAGAGAGAGATCACAGGGGGAGAGAGAGAGAGATCAGAGAGAGAGAGATCACAGGGGGAGAGAGATCGAGAGATCACAGGGAGAGAGAGAGAGAGAGATCACAGGGGGAGAGAGATAGAGAGATCACAGGGAGAGAGAGATAGAGAGAGATCAGAGGATGAGAGAGATCACAGGGGGAGAGAGAGAGAGAGATCACAGGGGGGGAGAGAGAGAGATCACAGGGGGAGAGAGAGATCACAGGGGGAGAGAGAGAGAGATCACAGGGAGAGAGAGATAGAGCGAGATCAGAGAGAGAGATCACAGGGGGAGAGAGAGAGAGATGACAGGGGGAGAGAGAGAGAGAGAGATCACAGGGAGAGAGAGAGAGAGATCACAGGGAGAGAGAGAGATCACAGGGAGAGAGAGAGATCACAGGGAGAGAGAGAGAGATCACAGAGAATGAGAGAGATCACAGGGAGAGATAACAGGGAGAGAGAGAGATCACATGGAGAGAGAGAGATCACAGGGAGAGAGAGATCAGAGAAAGAGAGATCAGAGAGAGAGAGAGATCACAGAGAGAGAGATCACAGGGAGAGAGAGAGAGATCTCGGGGAGAGAGAGAGATCACAGGGAGAGAGAGAGATCACACGGAGAGAGAGATCACAGGGAGAGAGAGAGATCTCATGGAGAGAGAGAGATCACAGGGAGAGAGAGAGATCTCATGGAGAGAGGGAGATCACAGGGAGAGAGAGAGATCTCATGAAGAGAGAGAGAGAGAGATCACATGGAGAGAGAGAGAGATCACAGGGAGAGAGAGAGATCTCATGGAGAGAGATCACAGGGAGAGAGAGATCACAGAGAGAAAGTGAGATACCACAGGGAGAGAGAGAGATAGATCACAGGGAGAGAGGGATCACAGAGAGAGAGAGATCATAGGGAGAGAGAGAGCTCACAGGGAGAGAGAGAAAGATCACAGGGAGAGAGAGATCACAGGGAGAGACAGAGAGATCACAGGGAGAGAGAGATCACAGAAAGTGAGATACCACAGGGAGAGAGAGAGATAGATCACAGGGAGAGAGGGATCACAGAGAGAGAGAGAGATCATAGGGAGAGAGAGAGCTCACAGGGAGAGAGAGAGAGATCACATGGAGAGAGAGAGATCACAGGGAGAGAGAGAGATCACAGGGAGAGAGAGAGATAGATCACAGGGAGAGAGGGATCACAGAGAGAGAGAGATCATAGGGAGAGAGAGAGATCACATGGAGAGAGATCACATGGAGAGAGAGAGATCACAGGTAGAGAGAGAGATCACAGGGAGAGAGAGAGATCACATGGAGAGAGAGAGAGATCACATGGAGAGAGAGAGATCACATGGAGAGAGAGAGAGAGATCACAGGGGGAGAGAGATCGAGAGATCACAGGGAGAGAGAGAGAGAGATCACAGGGGGAGAGAGATAGAGAGATCACAGGGAGAGAGAGATAGAGAGAGATCAGAGGATGAGAGAGATCACAGGGGGAGAGAGAGAGAGAGATCACAGGGGGGGAGAGAGAGAGATCACAGGGGGAGAGAGAGATCACACGGGGAGAGAGAGAGAGATCACAGGGAGAGAGAGATAGAGCGAGATCAGAGAGAGAGATCACAGGGGGAGAGAGAGAGAGATGACAGGGGGAGAGAGAGAGAGAGAGATCACAGGGAGAGAGAGAGAGAGATCACAGGGAGAGAGAGAGATCACAGGGAGAGAGAGAGATCACAGGGAGAGAGAGAGAGATCACAGAGAATGAGAGAGATCACAGGGAGAGATAACAGGGAGAGAGAGAGATCACATGGAGAGAGAGAGATCACATGGAGAGAGAGATCAGAGAAAGAGAGATCAGAGAGAGAGAGAGATCACAGAGAGAGAGATCACAGGGAGAGAGAGAGAGATCTCGGGGAGAGAGAGAGATCACAGGGAGAGAGAGAGATCACACGGAGAGAGAGATCACAGGGAGAGAGAGAGATCTCATGGAGAGAGAGAGATCACAGGGAGAGAGAGAGATCTCATGGAGAGAGAGAGATCACAGGGAGAGAGAGAGATCTCATGAAGAGAGAGAGAGAGAGATCACATGGAGAGAGAGAGAGATCACAGGGAGAGAGAGAGATCTCATGGAGAGAGATCACAGGGAGAGAGAGAGAGATCTCGGGGAGAGAGAGAGATCACAGGGAGAGAGAGAGATCACACGGAGAGAGAGATCACAGGGAGAGAGAGAGATCTCATGGAGAGAGAGAGATCACAGGGAGAGAGAGAGATCTCATGGAGAGAGAGAGATCACAGGGAGAGAGAGAGATCTCATGAAGAGAGAGAGAGAGAGATCACATGGAGAGAGAGAGAGATCACAGGGAGAGAGAGAGATCTCATGGAGAGAGATCACAGGGAGAGAGAGATCACAGAGAGAAAGTGAGATACCACAGGGAGAGAGAGAGATAGATCACAGGGAGAGAGGGATCACAGAGAGAGAGAGATCATAGGGAGAGAGAGAGCTCACAGGGAGAGAGAGAAAGATCACAGGGAGAGAGAGATCACAGGGAGAGACAGAGAGATCACAGGGAGAGAGAGATCACAGAAAGTGAGATACCACAGGGAGAGAGAGAGATAGATCACAGGGAGAGAGGGATCACAGAGAGAGAGAGATCATAGGGAGAGAGAGAGCTCACAGGGAGAGAGAGAAAGATCACAGGGAGAGAGAGAGAGATCACATGGAGAGAGAGAGATCACAGGGAGAGAGAGAGATCACAGGGAGAGAGAGAGATAGATCACAGGGAGAGAGGGATCACAGAGAGAGAGAGATCATAGGGAGAGAGAGAGATCACATGGAGAGAGATCACATGGAGAGAGAGAGATCACAGGTAGAGAGAGAGATCACAGGGAGAGAGAGAGATCACATGGAGAGAGAGAGAGATCACATGGAGAGAGAGAGATCACATGGAGAGAGAGAGAGAGATCACAGTGAGAGAGAGAGAGATCACAGGGAGAGAGAGAGATCACATGGAGAGAGAGAGATCACAGTGAGAGAGAGAGAGATCACAGGTAGAGAGGTCACAGGGAGAGAGAGATCACAGGGAGAGACAGGGAGATCACAGGGAGGGAGAGAGAGAGAGATCACACGGAGAGAGACAGAAAGATCACAGGGAGAGAGGGAGAGATCAGAGAGAGAGAGAAAGAGATCACAGGGAGAGAGAGAGATCTCAGAGAGAGAGAGAAATCAGAGGGAGAGAGAGAGATCACAGGGAGAGAGAGGAGAGAGATCAGAGGGAGAGAGAGAGAGATAGAGAGAGATCACAGGGAGAGAGAGAGAGATCACAGCGAGAGAGGAGAGAGATCAGAGGGAGAGAGATAGAGAGAGATCAGAGGGAGAGAGAGATCACAGGGGGAGAGAGAGAGAGATCATAGAGAGAGAGATCACAGGGGGAGAGAGATCGAGAGATCACAGGGAGAGAGAGAGAGAGAGAGATCACAGGGGGAGAGAGATAGAGAGATCACAGGGAGAGAGAGATAGAGAGAGATCAGAGGAAGAGAGAGATCACAGGGGGAGAGAGAGAGAGAGATCACAGGGGGGGAGAGAGAGAGATCACAGGGGGAGAGAGAGATCACAGGGGGAGAGAGAGAGAGATCACAGGGAGAGAGAGATAGAGCGAGATCAGAGAGAGAGATCACAGGGGGAGAGAGAGAGAGATGACAGGGGGAGAGAGAGAGAGAGAGATCACAGGGAGAGAGAGAGAGAGATCACAGGGAGAGAGAGAGATCACAGGGAGAGAGAGAGATCACAGGGAGAGAGAGAGAGATCACAGAGAATGAGAGAGATCGCAGGGAGAGATAACAGGGAGAGAGAGAGATCACATGGAGAGAGAGAGATCACAGGGAGAGAGAGATCAGAGAAAGAGAGATCAGAGAGAGAGAGAGATCACAGAGAGAGAGATCACAGGGAGAGAGAGAGAGATCTCGGGGAGGGAGAGAGAGAGATCACAGGGAGAGAGAGAGATCACACGGAGAGAGAGATCACAGGGAGAGAGAGAGATCTCATGGAGAGAGAGAGATCACAGGGAGAGAGAGAGATCTCATGGAGAGAGAGAGATCACAGGGAGAGAGAGAGATCTCATGAAGAGAGAGAGAGAGATCACAGGGAGAGAGAGAGATCTCATGGAGAGAGATCACAGGGAGAGAGAGATCACAGAGAGAAAGTGAGATACCACAGGGAGAGAGAGAGATAGATCACAGGGAGAGAGGGATCACAGAGAGAGAGAGATCATAGGGAGAGAGAGAGCTCACAGGGAGAGAGAGAAAGATCACAGGGAGAGAGAGATCACAGGGAGAGACAGAGAGATCACAGGGAGAGAGAGATCACAGAAAGTGAGATACCACAGGGAGAGAGAGAGATAGATCACAGGGAGAGAGGGATCACAGAGAGAGAGAGAGATGATAGGGAGAGAGAGAGCTCACAGGGAGAGAGAGAAAGATCACAGGGAGAGAGAGAGAGATCACATGGAGAGAGAGAGATCACAGGGAGAGAGAGAGATCACAGGGAGAGAGAGAGATAGATCACAGGGAGAGAGGGATCACAGAGAGAGAGATCATAGGGAGAGAGAGAGATCACATGGAGAGAGATCACATGGAGAGAGAGAGATCACAGGTAGAGAGAGAGATCACAGGGAGAGAGAGAGATCACATGGAGAGAGAGAGAGATCACATGGAGAGAGAGAGATCACATGGAGAGAGAGAGAGAGATCACAGTGAGAGAGAGAGAGATCACAGGGAGAGAGAGAGATCACATGGAGAGAGAGAGATCACAGGTAGAGAGGTCACAGGGAGAGAGAGATCACAGGGAGAGACAGGGAGATCACAGGGAGGGAGAGAGAGAGAGATCACACGGAGAGAGACAGAAAGATCACAGGGAGAGAGGGAGAGATCAGAGAGAGAGAGAAAGAGATCACAGGGAGAGAGAGAGATCTCAGAGAGAGAGAGAAATCAGAGGGAGAGAGAGAGATCACAGGGAGAGAGAGAGATCACAGGGAGAGAGAGAGATCGCGTGGATAGGGAGAGCGAGTGATCACAGGGAGAGAGAGAGAGAGATACCACAGGGAGAGAGGGATCACAGAGAGAGAGAGATCATAGGGAGAGAGAGAGCTCACAGGGAGAGAGAGAAAGATCACAGGGAGAGAGAGATCACAGGGAGAGACAGAGAGATCACAGGGAGAGAGAGATCACAGAAAGTGAGATACCACAGGGAGAGAGAGAGATAGATCACAGGGAGAGAGGGATCACAGAGAGAGAGAGAGATCATAGGGAGAGAGAGAGAGATCACAGGGAGAGAGAGAAAGATCACAGGGAGAGAGAGAGAGATCACATGGAGAGAGAGAGATCACAGGGAGAGAGAGAGATCACAGGGAGAGAGAGAGATAGATCACAGGGAGAGAGGGATCACAGAGAGAGAGAGATCATAGGGAGAGAGAGAGATCACATGGAGAGAGATCACATGGAGAGAGAGATCACAGGTAGAGAGAGAGATCACAGGGAGAGAGAGAGATCACATGGAGAGAGAGAGAGATCACATGGAGAGAGAGAGATCACATGGAGAGAGAGAGAGAGATCACAGTGAGAGAGAGAGAGAGATCACAGGGAGAGAGAGAGAGATCACAGGGAGAGAGAGAGATCACATGGAGAGAGAGAGATCACAGTGAGAGAGAGAGAGATCACAGGTAGAGAGGTCACAGGGAGAGAGAGATCACAGGGAGAGACAGGGAGATCACAGGGAGGGAGAGAGAGAGAGATCACACGGAGAGAGACAGAAAGATCACAGGGAGAGAGGGAGAGATCAGAGAGAGAGAGAAAGAGATCACAGGGAGAGAGAGAGATCTCAGAGAGAGAGAGAAATCAGAGGGAGAGAGAGAGATCACAGGGAGAGAGAGAGATCACAGGGAGAGAGAGAGATCGCGTGGATAGGGAGAGCGAGTGATCACAGGGAGAGAGAGAGAGAGATACCATAGGGAGAGAGAGATCACGGAGAGAGAGAGAGAGATCACAGGGAGAGAGAGATCACAGAGAGAGAGAGATCAGAGAAAGAGAGATCACAGAGAGAGGGAGAGATCACAGGGAGAGAGAGAGAGATCACAGGGAGAGAGAGAGATCACAGGGAGAGAGGTCACAGTGAGAGAGGGAGAGAGAGAGATCACAGGGAGAGAGAGATCACAGAGAGAGAGAGATCAGAGAAAGAGAGATCACAGAGAGAGGGAGAGATCACAGTGAGAGAGAGAGAGATCACAGGGAGAGAGAGAGAGATCACAGGGATAGAGAGATCACAGGGAGAGAGGTCACAGTGAGAGAGGGAGAGAGAGAGATCACAGGGAGAGAGACAGAGATCACAGGCAGAGAGAGATCAGAGAAAGAGAGATCACAGAGAGAGAGAGATCACAGGGAGAGAGAGAGAGACCACAGAGAGAGGGAGAGATCACAGGGAGAGAGAGAGATCACAGGGAGAGAGAGATCACAGGGAGAGAGAGATCACAGGGAGAGAGAGATCACAGAGAGAGAGAGATCAGAGAAAGAGAGATCACAGAGAGAGGGAGAGATCACAGGGAGAGAGAGAGAGATCACAGGGAGAGAGAGAGATCACAGGGAGAGAGGTCACAGTGAGAGAGGGAGAGAGAGAGATCACAGGGAGAGAGAGATCACAGAGAGAGAGAGATCAGAGAAAGAGAGATCACAGAGAGAGGGAGAGATCACAGGGAGAGAGAGAGAGATCACAGGGAGAGAGAGAGAGATCACAGGGATAGAGAGATCACAGGGAGAGAGGTCACAGTGAGAGAGGGAGAGAGAGAGATCACAGGGAGAGAGACAGAGATCACAGGCAGAGAGAGATCAGAGAAAGAGAGATCACAGAGAGAGAGAGATCACAGGGAGAGAGAGAGAGACCACAGAGAGAGGGAGAGATCACAGGGAGAGAGAGAGATCACAGGGAGAGAGAGATCACAGGGAGAGAGAGATCACAGGGAGAGAGAGATCACAGGGAGAGAGAGATCTCAGAGAGAGAGAAATCAGAGGGAGAGAGAGAGATCACAGGGAGAGAGAGATCACAGGGAGAGAGAGATCACAGGGAGAGAGAGATCACAGGGAGAGAGAGATCTCAGAGAGAGAAATCAGAGGGAGAGAGAGAGATCACAGGGAGAGTGAGATCACAGGGAGAGAGATCACAGGGGGAGAGAGAGATCACAGGGGGGGAGAGAGAGAGAGAGATCACAGGGAGAGAGAGATAGAGAGAGATCAGAGAGAGAGAGATCACAGGGGGAGAGAGAGAGAGAGAGATCAGAGAGGGAGAGAGGGAGATCACAGGGAGAGAGAGATAGAGATCACAGGGAGAGAGAGATCACAGGGAGAGAGAGAGATCACAGGGAGAGAGAGAGAGAGATCACAGGGAGAGAGAGATAGAGAGAGATCAGAGGGAGAGAGAGAGAGAGATCACAGGGGGAGAGAGAGAGAGATCACAGGGAGAGAGAGAGATCAGAGAGAGAGAGATCACATGGAGAGAGAGAGAGAGATCACAGGGAGAGAGAGAGAGAGAGATCAGAGAGAGAGGGAGAGAGATCACAGGGAGAGAGAGAGATCACAGGGAGAGAGAGGAGAGAGATCAGAGGGAGAGAGAGAGAGATCACAGGGAGAGAGAGAGATCACAGGGAGAGAGAGGAGAGAGAGGAGAGAGATCACAGGGAGAGAGAGAGATAGAGAGAGATCACAGGGAGAGAGATTAGAGGGAGAGAGAGATAGAGAGACATCACAGGGAGAGAGAGAGAGATCACAGGGGGAGAGAGAGATAGAGAGAGATCAGAGGGAGAGAGAGAGAGATCACAGGGGGAGAGAGAGAGAGATAGATCACAGGGGGAGAGAGGAGAGAGAGATCACAGGGAGAGAGAGGAGAGAGATCAGAGGGAGAGAGAGAGATCACAGGGAGAGAGAGAGAGATCACAGGGAGAGAGAGATCACAGCGAGAGAGAGGAGAGATCACAGGGAGAGAGAGAGATCACAGGGAGAGAGAGAGAGATCACAGGGAGAGAGAGAGATAGAGAGAGAGAGATCACATGGAGAGAGAGGAGAGAGATCAGAGGGAGAGAGAGAGATCACAGGGAGAGAGAGAGAGATAGAGAGAGAGAGATCACAGGGAGAGAGAGAGAGATAGAGAGAGAGAGATCACAGGGAGAGAGAGAGATCACAGGGAGAGAGAGAGAGATCACAGGGAGAGAGAGGAGAGAGATCAGAGGGAGAGAGAGAGATAGAGAGAGATCACAGGGAGAGAGAGAGAGATCACAGGGAGAGAGAGGAGAGAGATCAGAGGGAGAGAGATAGAGAGAGATCAGAGGGAGAGAGAGAGATCACAGGGGGAGCGAGAGAGAGATCAGAGAGAGATAGATCACAGGGGGAGAGAGATAGAGAGATCACAGGGAGAGAGAGAGAGAGAGCTCACGGGGAGAGAGATAGAGAGATCACAGGGAGAGAGAGATAGAGAGAGATCAGAGGGAGAGAGAGATCACAGGGGGAGAGAGAGAGAGAGATCACAGGGGGGGAGAGAGAGAGATCACAGGGGGAGAGAGAGATCACAGGGGGAGAGAGAGAGAGAGAGAGAGATCACAGGGAGAGAGAGATAGAGAGAGATCAGAGAGAGAGAGATCACAGGGGGAGAGAGAGAGAGATGACAGGGGGAGAGAGAGATCACAGGGAGAGAGAGAGATCACAGGGAGAGAGAGAGAGATCACAGAGAGTGAGAGAGATCACAGGGAGAGATAACAGGGAGAGAGAGAGATCACATGGAGAGAGAGATCACAGGGAGAGAGAGATCAGACTAAGAGAGATCAGAGAGAGAGAGAGATCACAGAGAGAGAGATCACAGGGAGAGAGAGAGAGATCTCGGGGAGGGAGAGAGAGAGATCACAGGGAGAGAGAGAGATCACACAGAGAGAGAGATCACAGGGAGAGAGAGAGAGATCTCATGGAGAGAGAGAGATCACAGGTAGAGAGAGAGATCTCATGGAGAGAGAGAGATCACAGGGAGAGAGAGAGATCTCATGAAGAGAGAGAGAGAGAGATCACATGGAGAGAGAGAGAGATCACAGGGAGAGAGAGAGAGATCTCATGGAGAGAGATCACAGGGAGAGAGAGATCACAGAGAGAAAGTGAGATACCACAGGGAGAGAGAGAGATAGATCACAGGGAGAGAGGGATCACAGAGAGAGAGAGATCATAGGGAGAGAGAGAGCTCACAGAGAGAGAGAGAAAGATCACAGTGAGAGAGAGAGAGAGATCACAGGGAGAGACAGAGAGATCACAGGGAGAGAGAGATCACAGAAAGTGAGATACCACAGGGAGAGAGAGAGATAGATCACAGGGAGAGGGATCACAGAGAGAGAGAGAGATCATAGGGAGAGAGAGAGAGATCACAGGGAGAGAGATCACATGGAGAGAGAGAGATCACAGGGAGAGAGAGAGATAGATCACAGGGAGAGAGGGATCACAGAGAGAGAGAGATCATAGGGAGAGAGAGAGAGATCACAGGTAGAGAGAGAGAGATCACAGGGAGAGAGAGAGATCACATGGAGAGAGAGAGAGATCACATGGAGAGAGAGAGATCACATGGAGAGAGAGAGGGAGATCACAGTGAGAGAGAGAGAGATCACAGTGAGAGAGAGAGAGATCACAGGGAGAGAGAGAGAGATCACAGGGAGAGAGAGAGATCACATGGAGAGAGAGAGATCACAGTGAGAGAGAGAGAGATCACAGGTAGAGAGGTCACAGGGAGAGAGAGATCACAGGGAGAGAGGTCACAGGGAGAGACAGGGAGATCACAGGGAGGGAGAGAGAGAGAGAGATCACACGGAGAGAGACAGAAAGATCACAGGGAGAGAGGGAGAGATCAGAGAGAGAGAGAAAGAGATCACAGGGAGAGAGAGAGATCTCAGAGAGAGAGAGAAATCAGAGGGAGAGAGAGAGATCACAGGGAGAGAGAGAGATCACAGGGAGAGTGAGATCACAGGGAGAGTGAGATCACAGAGAGAGAGATCACAGGGAGAGAGAGAGATCGCGTGGAGAGAGAGATCACACAGAGAGAGAGATCAGAGAAAGAGAGATCACAGAGAGAGGGAGAGATCACAGGGAGAGAGAGAGATCACAGGGAGAGAGAGATCACAGAGAGAGAGAGATCAGAGAAAGGGAGATCACAGAGAGAGGGAGAGATCACAGGGAGAGAGAGAGAGATCACAGGGAGAGAGAGAGATCACAGGGAGAGAGGTCACAGTGAGAGAGAGGGAGAGAGAGATCACAGAGAGAGAGAGAAATCACAGGGAGAGAGAGATCAGAGAAAGAGAGATCACAGAGAGAGGGAGAGATCACAGGGAGAGAGAGAGAGATCACAGGGAGAGAGAGAGAGATCAAAGGGAGAGAGAGAGAGATCACAGGGATACAGAGATCACAGGGAGAGAGGTCACAGTGAGAGAGGGAGAGAGAGAGATCACAGGGAGAGAGACAGAGATCACAGGGAGACAGAGATCAGAGAAAGAGAGATCACAGAGAGAGAGAGATCACAGGGAGAGAGAGAGAGACCACAGGGAGAGGGAGAGATCACAGGGAGAGAGAGAGATCACAGGGAGAGAGAGATCACAGGGAGAGAGAGATCACAGGGAGAGAGAGATCTCAGAGAGAGAAATCAGAGGGAGAGAGAGAGATCACAGGGAGAGTGAGATCACAGCGAGAGAGAGATCACGGGGAGAGAGAGAGATCACAGGGAGAGAGATCAGAGAGAGAGATCACAGGGAGAGAGAGAGATCACAGGGAGAGAGAGAGATCACAGGGAGAGAGGTCACAGCGAGAGAGGGAGAGAGAGATCACAGGGAGAGATCGATCAGAGAAAGAGAGATCACAGAGAGAGAGAGATCACAGGGAGAGAGAGAGAGACCACAGGGAGAGGGAGAGATCACAGGGAGAGAGAGAGATCACAGGGAGAGAGAGATCACAGGGAGAGAGAGATCACAGGGAGAGAGAGAGATCACAGGGAGAGAGAGATCACAGGGAGAGAGAGATCACAGGGAGAGAGAGATCACAGGGAGAGAGAGATCTCAGAGAGAGAGAAATCAGAGGGAGAGAGAGAGATCACAGGGAGAGAGAGATCTCAGAGAGAGAGAAATCAGAGGGAGAGAGAGAGATCACAGGGAGAGAGAGATCACAGGGAGAGTGAGATCACAGGGAGAGAGAGATCACAGGGAGAGAGAGAGCACAGGGAGAGAGAGAGATCACAGAGAGAGAGAGAGAGATCACAGGGAGAGAGAGATCAGAGAGAGAGATCAGAGAAAGAGAGATCACAGAGAGATAGAGATCACAGGGAGAGAGAGAGATCACAGGGAGAGAGAGATCAGAGAAAGAGAGATCATAGAGAGAGAGAGAGAGATCACAGGGAGAGAGAGAAAATCACAGGGAGAGAGAGATCTCAGAGAGAGAGAAATCAGAGGGAGAGTGAGAGATCACAGGGAGAGAGAGATCAGAGAGATCAGAGAAAGAGAGATCACAGAGAGAGATAGAGATCACAGGGAGAGAGAGAGATCACAGGGAGAGAGAGAGATCACAGGGAGAGAGGTCACAGCGAGAGAGGGAGAGAGAGAGATCACAGGGAGAGAGAGATCAGAGAAAGAGAGATCACAGAGAGAGAGAGATCACAGGGAGAGAGAGAGATCACAGGGAGAGAGAGAGATCACAGGGAGAGAGAGAGATCACAGGGAGAGAGAGAGATCACAGGGAGAGAGATCACAGGGAGAGAGAGAGATCACAGGGAGAGTGAGATCACAGGGAGAGAGAGATCACAGGGAGAGAGAGAGAGATCACAGGGAGAGAGAGATCAGAGAAAGAGAGATCAGAGAGAGAGAGAGATCACAGAGAGAGAGATCACAGGGAGAGAGGTCACAGGGAGAGACAGAGAGATCTCGGGGAGGGAGAGAGAGAGAGATCACAGGGAGAGAGAGAGATCACAGAGAGAGAGAGAGATCACAGGGAGAGAGAGAGAGATCTCATGGAGAGAGAGAGATCACAGGGAGAGAGAGATATCTCATGGAGAGAGAGAGATCACAGGGAGAGAGAGAGATCTCATGAAGAGAGAGAGAGAGATCACATGGAGAGAGAGAGAGATCACAGGGACAGAGAGAGATCTCATGGAGAGAGATCACAGGGAGAGAGAGATCACAGAGAGAAAGTGAGATACCACAGGGAGAGAGAGAGATAGATCACAGGGAGAGAGGGATCACAGAGAGAGAGAGATCATAGGGAGAGAGAGAGCTCACAGGGAGAGAGAGAAAGATCACAGGGAGAGAGAGAGAGAGATCACAGGGAGAGACAGAGAGATCACAGGGAGAGAGAGATCACAGAAAGTGAGATACCACAGGGAGAGAGAGAGATAGATCACAGGGAGGGAGGGATCACAGAGAGAGAGAGAGATCACAGGGAGAGAGAGAGAGATCACATGGAGAGAGAGAGATCACAGGGAGAGAGAGAGATCACAGGGAGAGAGAGAGATCACATGGAGAGAGAGAGATCACAGGGAGAGAGAGAGATCACAGGGAGAGAGAGAGATAGATCACAGGGAGAGAGGGATCACAGAGAGAGAGAGATCATAGGGAGAGAGAGAGATCACATGGAGAGAGATCACATGGAGAGAGAGAGATCACAGGTAGAGAGAGAGATCACAGGTAGAGAGAGAGAGATCACAGGGAGAGAGAGAGATCACATGGAGAGAGAGAGAGATCACATGGAGAGAGAGAGATCACATGGAGAGAGAGAGAGAGATCACAGTGAGAGAGAGAGAGATCACAGTGAGAGAGAGAGAGATCACAGGGAGAGAGAGAGAGATCACAGGGAGAGAGAGAGATCACATGGAGAGAGAGAGATCACAGTGAGAGAGAGAGAGATCACAGGTAGAGAGGTCACAGGGAGAGAGAGATCACAGGGAGAGAGGTCACAGGGAGAGACAGGGAGATCACAGGGAGGGAGAGAGAGAGAGAGATCACACGGAGAGAGACAGAAAGATCACAGGGAGAGAGGGAGAGATCAGAGAGAGAGAGAAAGAGATCACAGGGAGAGAGAGAGATCTCAGAGAGAGAGAGAAATCAGAGGGAGAGAGAGAGATCACAGGGAGAGAGAGAGATCACAGGGAGAGTGAGATCACAGGGAGAGTGAGATCACAGAGAGAGAGATCACAGGGAGAGAGAGAGATCGCGTGGAGAGAGAGATCACACAGAGAGAGAGATCAGAGAAAGAGAGATCACAGAGAGAGGGAGAGATCACAGGGAGAGAGAGAGATCACAGGGAGAGAGAGATCACAGAGAGAGAGAGATCAGAGAAAGGGAGATCACAGAGAGAGGGAGAGATCACAGGGAGAGAGAGAGAGATCACAGGGAGAGAGAGAGATCACAGGGAGAGAGGTCACAGTGAGAGAGAGGGAGAGAGAGATCACAGAGAGAGAGAGAAATCACAGGGAGAGAGAGATCAGAGAAAGAGAGATCACAGAGAGAGGGAGAGATCACAGGGAGAGAGAGAGAGATCACAGGGAGAGAGAGAGAGATCAAAGGGAGAGAGAGAGAGATCACAGGGATACAGAGATCACAGGGAGAGAGGTCACAGTGAGAGAGGGAGAGAGAGAGATCACAGGGAGAGAGACAGAGATCACAGGGAGAGAGAGATCAGAGAAAGAGAGATCACAGAGAGAGAGAGATCACAGGGAGAGAGAGAGAGACCACAGGGAGAGGGAGAGATCACAGGGAGAGAGAGAGATCACAGGGTGAGAGAGATCACAGGGAGAGAGAGATCACAGGGAGAGAGAGATCTCAGAGAGAGAAATCAGAGGGAGAGAGAGAGATCACAGGGAGAGTGAGATCACAGCGAGAGAGAGATCACGGGGAGAGAGAGAGATCACAGGGAGAGAGATCAGAGAGAGAGATCACAGGGAGAGAGAGAGATCACAGGGAGAGAGAGAGATCACAGGGAGAGAGAGAGAGATCACAGGTAGAGAGGTCACAGGGAGAGAGAGATCACAGGGAGAGAGGTCACAGGGAGAGACAGGGAGATCACAGGGAGGGAGAGAGAGAGAGAGATCACACGGAGAGAGACAGAAAGATCACAGGGAGAGAGGGAGAGATCAGAGAGAGAGAGAAAGAGATCACAGGGAGAGAGAGAGATCTCAGAGAGAGAGAGAAATCAGAGGGAGAGAGAGAGATCACAGGGAGAGAGAGAGATCACAGGGAGAGTGAGATCACAGGGAGAGTGAGATCACAGAGAGAGAGATCACAGGGAGAGAGAGAGATCGCGTGGAGAGAGAGATCACACAGAGAGAGAGATCAGAGAAAGAGAGATCACAGAGAGAGGGAGAGATCACAGGGAGAGAGAGAGATCACAGGGAGAGAGAGATCACAGAGAGAGAGAGATCAGAGAAAGGGAGATCACAGAGAGAGGGAGAGATCACAGGGAGAGAGAGAGAGATCACAGGGAGAGAGAGAGATCACAGGGAGAGAGGTCACAGTGAGAGAGAGGGAGAGAGAGATCACAGAGAGAGAGAGAAATCACAGGGAGAGAGAGATCAGAGAAAGAGAGATCACAGAGAGAGGGAGAGATCACAGGGAGAGAGAGAGAGATCACAGGGAGAGAGAGAGAGATCAAAGGGAGAGAGAGAGAGATCACAGGGATACAGAGATCACAGGGAGAGAGGTCACAGTGAGAGAGGGAGAGAGAGAGATCACAGGGAGAGAGACAGAGATCACAGGGAGAGAGAGATCAGAGAAAGAGAGATCACAGAGAGAGAGAGATCACAGGGAGAGAGAGAGAGACCACAGGGAGAGGGAGAGATCACAGGGAGAGAGAGAGATCACAGGGTGAGAGAGATCACAGGGAGAGAGAGATCACAGGGAGAGAGAGATCTCAGAGAGAGAAATCAGAGGGAGAGAGAGAGATCACAGGGAGAGTGAGATCACAGCGAGAGAGAGATCACGGGGAGAGAGAGAGATCACAGGGAGAGAGATCAGAGAGAGAGATCACAGGGAGAGAGAGAGATCACAGGGAGAGAGAGAGATCACAGGGAGAGAGGTCACAGCGAGAGAGGGAGAGAGAGATCACAGGGAGAGATAGATCAGAGAAAGAGAGATCACAGAGAGAGAGAGATCACAGGGAGAGAGAGAGAGACCACAGGGAGAGGGAGAGATCACAGGGAGAGAGAGAGATCACAGGGAGAGAGAGATCACAGGGAGAGAGAGATCACAGGGAGAGAGAGATCACAGGGAGAGAGAGATCTCAGAGAGAGAGAAATCAGAGGGAGAGAGAGAGATCACAGGGAGAGAGAGATCTCAGAGAGAGAGAAATCAGAGGGAGAGAGAGAGATCACAGGGAGAGAGAGATCACAGGGAGAGAGAGAGATCACAGGGAGAGAGAGAGAGATCACAGGGAGAGAGAGATCAGAGAGAGAGATCAGAGAGAGAGAGATCACAGAGAGATAGAGATCACAGGGAGAGAGAGAGATCACAGGGAGAGAGAGATCAGAGAAAGAGAGATCACAGAGAGAGAGAGAGATCACAGGGAGAGAGAGAAAATCACAGGGAGAGAGAGATCTCAGAGAGAGAGAAATCAGAGGGAGAGAGAGAGATCACAGGGAGAGAGAGATCAGAGAGAGAGATCAGAGAAAGAGAGATCACAGAGAGAGATAGAGATCACAGGGAGAGAGAGAGATCACAGGGAGAGAGAGAGATCACAGGGAGAGAGGTCACAGCGAGAGAGGGAGAGAGAGAGATCACAGGGAGAGAGAGATCAGAGAAAGAGAGATCACAGAGAGAGAGAGATCACAGGGAGAGAGAGAGAGATCACAGGGAGAGAGAGAGATCACAGGGAGAGAGAGAGATCACAGGGAGAGAGATCACAGGGAGAGAGAGAGATCACAGGGAGAGTGAGATCACAGGGAGAGAGAGATCACAGGGAGAGAGAGAGAGATCACAGGGAGAGAGAGATCAGAGAAAGAGAGATCAGAGAGAGAGAGAGATCACAGAGAGAGAGATCACAGGGAGAGAGGTCACAGGGAGAGACAGAGAGATCTCGGGGAGGGAGAGAGAGAGATCACAGGGAGAGAGAGAGATCTCATGGAGAGAGAGAGATCACAGGGAGAGAGAGATATCTCATGGAGAGAGAGAGATCACAGGGAGAGAGAGAGATCTCATGAAGAGAGAGAGAGAGAGATCACATGGAGAGAGAGAGAGATCACAGGGACAGAGAGAGATCTCATGGAGAGAGATCACAGGGAGAGAGAGATCACAGAGAGAAAGTGAGATACCACAGGGAGAGAGAGAGATAGATCACAGGGAGAGAGGGATCACAGAGAGAGAGAGATCATAGGGAGAGAGAGAGCTCACAGGGAGAGAGAGAAAGATCACAGGGAGAGAGAGAGAGAGATCACAGGGAGAGAGAGAGAGATCACATGGAGAGAGAGAGATCACAGGGAGAGAGAGAGATCACAGGGAGAGAGAGAGATAGATCACAGGGAGAGAGGGATCACAGAGAGAGAGATCATAGGGAGAGAGAGAGATCACATGGAGAGAGATCACATGGAGAGAGAGAGATCACATGGAGAGAGAGAGATCACAGGGAGAGAGAGATCAGAGAAAGAGAGATCAGAGAGAGAGAGAGATCACAGAGAGAGAGATCACAGGGAGAGAGAGAGAGATCTCGGGGAGGGAGAGAGAGAGATCACAGGGAGAGAGAGAGATCACACGGAGAGAGAGATCACAGGGAGAGAGAGAGATCTCATGGAGAGAGAGAGATCACAGGGAGAGAGAGAGATCTCATGGAGAGAGAGAGATCACAGGGAGAGAGCGAGATCTCATGAAGAGAGAGAGAGAGAGATCACATGGAGAGAGAGAGAGATCACAGGGAGAGAGAGAGATCTCATGGAGAGAGATCACAGGGAGAGAGAGATCACAGAGAGAAAGTGAGATACCACAGGGAGAGAGAGAGATAGATCACAGGGAGAGAGGGATCACAGAGAGAGAGAGATCATAGGGAGAGAGAGAGCTCACAGGGAGAGAGAGAAAGATCACAGGGAGAGAGAGATCACAGGGAGAGACAGAGAGATCACAGGGAGAGAGAGATCACAGAAAGTGAGATACCACAGGGAGAGAGAGAGATAGATCACAGGGAGAGAGGGATCACAGAGAGAGAGAGAGATCATAGGGAGAGAGAGAGAGATCACAGGGAGAGAGAGAAAGATCACAGGGAGAGAGAGAGAGATCACATGGAGAGAGAGAGATCACAGGGAGAGAGAGAGATCACAGGGAGAGAGAGAGATAGATCACAGGGAGAGAGGGATCACAGAGAGAGAGAGATCATAGGGAGAGAGAGAGATCACATGGAGAGAGATCACATGGAGAGAGAGATCACAGGTAGAGAGAGAGATCACAGGGAGAGAGAGAGATCACATGGAGAGAGAGAGAGATCACATGGAGAGAGAGAGATCACATGGAGAGAGAGAGAGAGATCACAGTGAGAGAGAGAGAGAGATCACAGGGAGAGAGAGAGAGATCACAGGGAGAGAGAGAGATCACATGGAGAGAGAGAGATCACAGTGAGAGAGAGAGAGATCACAGGTAGAGAGGTCACAGGGAGAGAGAGATCACAGGGAGAGACAGGGAGATCACAGGGAGGGAGAGAGAGAGAGATCACACGGAGAGAGACAGAAAGATCACAGGGAGAGAGGGAGAGATCAGAGAGAGAGAGAAAGAGATCACAGGGAGAGAGAGAGATCTCAGAGAGAGAGAGAAATCAGAGGGAGAGAGAGAGATCACAGGGAGAGAGAGAGATCACAGGGAGAGAGAGAGATCGCGTGGATAGGGAGAGCGAGTGATCACAGGGAGAGAGAGAGAGAGATACCATAGGGAGAGAGAGATCACGGAGAGAGAGAGAGAGATCACAGGGAGAGAGAGATCACAGAGAGAGAGAGATCAGAGAAAGAGAGATCACAGAGAGAGGGAGAGATCACAGGGAGAGAGAGAGAGATCACAGGGAGAGAGAGAGATCACAGGGAGAGAGGTCACAGTGAGAGAGGGAGAGAGAGAGATCACAGGGAGAGAGAGATCACAGAGAGAGAGAGATCAGAGAAAGAGAGATCACAGAGAGAGGGAGAGATCACAGTGAGAGAGAGAGAGATCACAGGGAGAGAGAGAGAGATCACAGGGATAGAGAGATCACAGGGAGAGAGGTCACAGTGAGAGAGGGAGAGAGAGAGATCACAGGGAGAGAGACAGAGATCACAGGCAGAGAGAGATCAGAGAAAGAGAGATCACAGAGAGAGAGAGATCACAGGGAGAGAGAGAGAGACCACAGAGAGAGGGAGAGATCACAGGGAGAGAGAGAGATCACAGGGAGAGAGAGATCACAGGGAGAGAGAGATCACAGGGAGAGAGAGATCACAGAGAGAGAGAGATCAGAGAAAGAGAGATCACAGAGAGAGGGAGAGATCACAGGGAGAGAGAGAGAGATCACAGGGAGAGAGAGAGATCACAGGGAGAGAGGTCACAGTGAGAGAGGGAGAGAGAGAGATCACAGGGAGAGAGAGATCACAGAGAGAGAGAGATCAGAGAAAGAGAGATCACAGAGAGAGGGAGAGATCACAGGGAGAGAGAGAGAGATCACAGGGAGAGAGAGAGAGATCACAGGGATAGAGAGATCACAGGGAGAGAGGTCACAGTGAGAGAGGGAGAGAGAGAGATCACAGGGAGAGAGACAGAGATCACAGGCAGAGAGAGATCAGAGAAAGAGAGATCACAGAGAGAGAGAGATCACAGGGAGAGAGAGAGGGACCACAGAGAGAGGGAGAGATCACAGGGAGAGAGAGAGATCACAGGGAGAGAGAGATCACAGGGAGAGAGAGATCACAGGGAGAGAGAGATCACAGGGAGAGAGAGATCTCAGAGAGAGAGAAATCAGAGGGAGAGAGAGAGATCACAGGGAGAGAGAGATCACAGGGAGAGAGAGATCACAGGGAGAGAGAGATCACAGGGAGAGAGAGATCTCAGAGAGAGAAATCAGAGGGAGAGAGAGAGATCACAGGGAGAGTGAGATCACAGGGAGAGAGATCACAGGGGGAGAGAGAGATCACAGGGGGAGAGAGAGAGAGAGAGATCACAGGGAGAGAGAGATAGAGAGAGATCAGAGAGAGAGAGATCACAGGGGGAGAGAGAGAGAGAGAGATCAGAGAGGGAGAGAGGGAGATCACAGGGAGAGAGAGATAGAGATCACAGGGAGAGAGAGATCACAGGGAGAGAGAGAGATCACAGGGAGAGAGAGAGAGAGATCACAGGGAGAGAGAGATAGAGAGAGATCAGAGGGAGAGAGAGAGAGAGATCACAGGGGGAGAGAGAGAGAGATCACAGGGAGAGAGAGAGATCAGAGAGAGAGAGATCACATGGAGAGAGAGAGAGAGATCACAGGGAGAGAGAGAGAGAGAGATCAGAGAGAGAGGGAGAGAGATCACAGGGAGAGAGAGAGATCACAGGGAGAGAGAGGAGAGAGATCAGAGGGAGAGAGAGAGAGATCACAGGGAGAGAGAGAGATCACAGGGAGAGAGAGGAGAGAGAGGAGAGAGATCACAGGGAGAGAGAGAGATAGAGAGAGATCACAGGGAGAGAGATTAGAGGGAGAGAGAGATAGAGAGACATCACAGGGAGAGAGAGAGAGATCACAGGGGGAGAGAGAGATAGAGAGAGATCAGAGGGAGAGAGAGAGAGATCACAGGGGGAGAGAGAGAGAGATAGATCACAGGGGGAGAGAGGAGAGAGAGATCACAGGGAGAGAGAGGAGAGAGATCAGAGGGAGAGAGAGAGATCACAGGGAGAGAGAGAGAGATCACAGGGAGAGAGAGATCACAGCGAGAGAGAGGAGAGATCACAGGGAGAGAGAGAGATCACAGGGAGAGAGAGAGAGATCACAGGGAGAGAGAGAGATAGAGAGAGAGAGATCACATGGAGAGAGAGGAGAGAGATCAGAGGGAGAGAGAGAGATCACAGGGAGAGAGAGAGAGATAGAGAGAGAGAGATCACAGGGAGAGAGAGAGAGATAGAGAGAGAGAGATCACAGGGAGAGAGAGAGATCACAGGGAGAGAGAGAGAGATCACAGGGAGAGAGAGGAGAGAGATCAGAGGGAGAGAGAGAGATAGAGAGAGATCACAGGGAGAGAGAGAGAGATCACAGGGAGAGAGAGGAGAGAGATCAGAGGGAGAGAGATAGAGAGAGATCAGAGGGAGAGAGAGAGATCACAGGGGGAGCGAGAGAGAGATCAGAGAGAGATAGATCACAGGGGGAGAGAGATAGAGAGATCACAGGGAGAGAGAGAGAGAGAGCTCACGGGGAGAGAGATAGAGAGATCACAGGGAGAGAGAGATAGAGAGAGATCAGAGGGAGAGAGAGATCACAGGGGGAGAGAGAGAGAGAGATCACAGGGGGGGAGAGAGAGAGATCACAGGGGGAGAGAGAGATCACAGGGGGAGAGAGAGAGAGAGAGAGAGATCACAGGGAGAGAGAGATAGAGAGAGATCAGAGAGAGAGAGATCACAGGGGGAGAGAGAGAGAGATGACAGGGGGAGAGAGAGATCACAGGGAGAGAGAGAGATCACAGGGAGAGAGAGAGAGATCACAGAGAGTGAGAGAGATCACAGGGAGAGATAACAGGGAGAGAGAGAGATCACATGGAGAGAGAGATCACAGGGAGAGAGAGATCAGACTAAGAGAGATCAGAGAGAGAGAGAGATCACAGAGAGAGAGATCACAGGGAGAGAGAGAGAGATCTCGGGGAGGGAGAGAGAGAGATCACAGGGAGAGAGAGAGATCACACAGAGAGAGAGATCACAGGGAGAGAGAGAGAGATCTCATGGAGAGAGAGAGATCACAGGTAGAGAGAGAGATCTCATGGAGAGAGAGAGATCACAGGGAGAGAGAGAGATCTCATGAAGAGAGAGAGAGAGAGATCACATGGAGAGAGAGAGAGATCACAGGGAGAGAGAGAGAGATCTCATGGAGAGAGATCACAGGGAGAGAGAGATCACAGAGAGAAAGTGAGATACCACAGGGAGAGAGAGAGATAGATCACAGGGAGAGAGGGATCACAGAGAGAGAGAGATCATAGGGAGAGAGAGAGCTCACAGAGAGAGAGAGAAAGATCACAGTGAGAGAGAGAGAGAGATCACAGGGAGAGACAGAGAGATCACAGGGAGAGAGAGATCACAGAAAGTGAGATACCACAGGGAGAGAGAGAGATAGATCACAGGGAGAGAGGGATCACAGAGAGAGAGAGAGATCATAGGGAGAGAGAGAGAGATCACAGGGAGAGAGATCACATGGAGAGAGAGAGATCACAGGGAGAGAGAGAGATAGATCACAGGGAGAGAGGGATCACAGAGAGAGAGAGATCATAGGGAGAGAGAGAGAGATCACAGGTAGAGAGAGAGAGATCACAGGGAGAGAGAGAGATCACATGGAGAGAGAGAGAGATCACATGGAGAGAGAGAGATCACATGGAGAGAGAGAGAGAGATCACAGTGAGAGAGAGAGAGATCACAGTGAGAGAGAGAGAGATCACAGGGAGAGAGAGAGAGATCACAGGGAGAGAGAGAGATCACATGGAGAGATAGAGATCACAGTGAGAGAGAGAGAGATCACAGGTAGAGAGGTCACAGGGAGAGAGAGATCACAGGGAGAGAGGTCACAGGGAGAGACAGGGAGATCACAGGGAGGGAGAGAGAGAGAGAGATCACACGGAGAGAGACAGAAAGATCACAGGGAGAGAGGGAGAGATCAGAGAGAGAGAGAAAGAGATCACAGGGAGAGAGAGAGATCTCAGAGAGAGAGAGAAATCAGAGGGAGAGAGAGAGATCACAGGGAGAGAGAGAGATCACAGGGAGAGTGAGATCACAGGGAGAGTGAGATCACAGAGAGAGAGATCACAGGGAGAGAGAGAGATCGCGTGGAGAGAGAGATCACACAGAGAGAGAGATCAGAGAAAGAGAGATCACAGAGAGAGGGAGAGATCACAGGGAGAGAGAGAGATCACAGGGAGAGAGAGATCACAGAGAGAGAGAGATCAGAGAAAGGGAGATCACAGAGAGAGGGAGAGATCACAGGGAGAGAGAGAGAGATCACAGGGAGAGAGAGAGATCACAGGGAGAGAGGTCACAGTGAGAGAGAGGGAGAGAGAGATCACAGAGAGAGAGAGAAATCACAGGGAGAGAGAGATCAGAGAAAGAGAGATCACAGAGAGAGGGAGAGATCACAGGGAGAGAGAGAGAGATCACAGGGAGAGAGAGAGAGATCAAAGGGAGAGAGAGAGAGATCACAGGGATACAGAGATCACAGGGAGAGAGGTCACAGTGAGAGAGGGAGAGAGAGAGATCACAGGGAGAGAGACAGAGATCACAGGGAGACAGAGATCAGAGAAAGAGAGATCACAGAGAGAGAGAGATCACAGGGAGAGAGAGAGAGACCACAGGGAGAGGGAGAGATCACAGGGAGAGAGAGAGATCACAGGGAGAGAGAGATCACAGGGAGAGAGAGATCACAGGGAGAGAGAGATCTCAGAGAGAGAAATCAGAGGGAGAGAGAGAGATCACAGGGAGAGTGAGATCACAGCGAGAGAGAGATCACGGGGAGAGAGAGAGATCACAGGGAGAGAGATCAGAGAGAGAGATCACAGGGAGAGAGAGAGATCACAGGGAGAGAGAGAGATCACAGGGAGAGAGGTCACAGCGAGAGAGGGAGAGAGAGATCACAGGGAGAGATCGATCAGAGAAAGAGAGATCACAGAGAGAGAGAGATCACAGGGAGAGAGAGAGAGACCACAGGGAGAGGGAGAGATCACAGGGAGAGAGAGAGATCACAGGGAGAGAGAGATCACAGGGAGAGAGAGATCACAGGGAGAGAGAGAGATCACAGGGAGAGAGAGATCACAGGGAGAGAGAGATCACAGGGAGAGAGAGATCACAGGGAGAGAGAGATCTCAGAGAGAGAGAAATCAGAGGGAGAGAGAGAGATCACAGGGAGAGAGAGATCTCAGAGAGAGAGAAATCAGAGGGAGAGAGAGAGATCACAGGGAGAGAGAGATCACAGGGAGAGTGAGATCACAGGGAGAGAGAGATCACAGGGAGAGAGAGAGCACAGGGAGAGAGAGAGATCACAGAGAGAGAGAGAGAGATCACAGGGAGAGAGAGATCAGAGAGAGAGATCAGAGAAAGAGAGATCACAGAGAGATAGAGATCACAGGGAGAGAGAGAGATCACAGGGAGAGAGAGATCAGAGAAAGAGAGATCATAGAGAGAGAGAGAGAGATCACAGGGAGAGAGAGAAAATCACAGGGAGAGAGAGATCTCAGAGAGAGAGAAATCAGAGGGAGAGTGAGAGATCACAGGGAGAGAGAGATCAGAGAGATCAGAGAAAGAGAGATCACAGAGAGAGATAGAGATCACAGGGAGAGAGAGAGATCACAGGGAGAGAGAGAGATCACAGGGAGAGAGGTCACAGCGAGAGAGGGAGAGAGAGAGATCACAGGGAGAGAGAGATCAGAGAAAGAGAGATCACAGAGAGAGAGAGATCACAGGGAGAGAGAGAGATCACAGGGAGAGAGAGAGATCACAGGGAGAGAGAGAGATCACAGGGAGAGAGATCACAGGGAGAGAGAGAGATCACAGGGAGAGTGAGATCACAGGGAGAGAGAGATCACAGGGAGAGAGAGAGAGATCACAGGGAGAGAGAGTTCAGAGAAAGAGAGATCAGAGAGAGAGAGAGATCACAGAGAGAGAGATCACAGGGAGAGAGGTCACAGGGAGAGACAGAGAGATCTCGGGGAGGGAGAGAGAGAGAGATCACAGGGAGAGAGAGAGATCACAGAGAGAGAGAGAGATCACAGGGAGAGAGAGAGAGATCTCATGGAGAGAGAGAGATCACAGGGAGAGAGAGATATCTCATGGAGAGAGAGAGATCACAGGGAGAGAGAGAGATCTCATGAAGAGAGAGAGAGAGATCACATGGAGAGAGAGAGAGATCACAGGGACAGAGAGAGATCTCATGGAGAGAGATCACAGGGAGAGAGAGATCACAGAGAGAAAGTGAGATACCACAGGGAGAGAGAGAGATAGATCACAGGGAGAGAGGGATCACAGAGAGAGAGAGATCATAGGGAGAGAGAGAGCTCACAGGGAGAGAGAGAAAGATCACAGGGAGAGAGAGAGAGAGATCACAGGGAGAGACAGAGAGATCACAGGGAGAGAGAGATCACAGAAAGTGAGATACCACAGGGAGAGAGAGAGATAGATCACAGGGAGGGAGGGATCACAGAGAGAGAGAGAGATCACAGGGAGAGAGAGAGAGATCACATGGAGAGAGAGAGATCACAGGGAGAGAGAGAGATCACAGGGAGAGAGAGAGATCACATGGAGAGAGAGAGATCACAGGGAGAGAGAGAGATCACAGGGAGAGAGAGAGATAGATCACAGGGAGAGAGGGATCACAGAGAGAGAGAGATCATAGGGAGAGAGAGAGATCACATGGAGAGAGATCACATGGAGAGAGAGAGATCACAGGTAGAGAGAGAGATCACAGGTAGAGAGAGAGAGATCACAGGGAGAGAGAGAGATCACATGGAGAGAGAGAGAGATCACATGGAGAGAGAGAGATCACATGGAGAGAGAGAGAGAGATCACAGTGAGAGAGAGAGAGATCACAGTGAGAGAGAGAGAGATCACAGGGAGAGAGAGAGAGATCACAGGGAGAGAGAGAGATCACATGGAGAGAGAGAGATCACAGTGAGAGAGAGAGAGATCACAGGTAGAGAGGTCACAGGGAGAGAGAGATCACAGGGAGAGAGGTCACAGGGAGAGACAGGGAGATCACAGGGAGGGAGAGAGAGAGAGAGATCACACGGAGAGAGACAGAAAGATCACAGGGAGAGAGGGAGAGATCAGAGAGAGAGAGAAAGAGATCACAGGGAGAGAGAGAGATCTCAGAGAGAGAGAGAAATCAGAGGGAGAGAGAGAGATCACAGGGAGAGAGAGAGATCACAGGGAGAGTGAGATCACAGGGAGAGTGAGATCACAGAGAGAGAGATCACAGGGAGAGAGAGAGATCGCGTGGAGAGAGAGATCACACAGAGAGAGAGATCAGAGAAAGAGAGATCACAGAGAGAGGGAGAGATCACAGGGAGAGAGAGAGATCACAGGGAGAGAGAGATCACAGAGAGAGAGAGATCAGAGAAAGGGAGATCACAGAGAGAGGGAGAGATCACAGGGAGAGAGAGAGAGATCACAGGGAGAGAGAGAGATCACAGGGAGAGAGGTCACAGTGAGAGAGAGGGAGAGAGAGATCACAGAGAGAGAGAGAAATCACAGGGAGAGAGAGATCAGAGAAAGAGAGATCACAGAGAGAGGGAGAGATCACAGGGAGAGAGAGAGAGATCACAGGGAGAGAGAGAGAGATCAAAGGGAGAGAGAGAGAGATCACAGGGATACAGAGATCACAGGGAGAGAGGTCACAGTGAGAGAGGGAGAGAGAGAGATCACAGGGAGAGAGACAGAGATCACAGGGAGAGAGAGATCAGAGAAAGAGAGATCACAGAGAGAGAGAGATCACAGGGAGAGAGAGAGAGACCACAGGGAGAGGGAGAGATCACAGGGAGAGAGAGAGATCACAGGGTGAGAGAGATCACAGGGAGAGAGAGATCACAGGGAGAGAGAGATCTCAGAGAGAGAAATCAGAGGGAGAGAGAGAGATCACAGGGAGAGTGAGATCACAGCGAGAGAGAGATCACGGGGAGAGAGAGAGATCACAGGGAGAGAGATCAGAGAGAGAGATCACAGGGAGAGAGAGAGATCACAGGGAGAGAGAGAGATCACAGGGAGAGAGAGAGAGATCACAGGTAGAGAGGTCACAGGGAGAGAGAGATCACAGGGAGAGAGGTCACAGGGAGAGACAGGGAGATCACAGGGAGGGAGAGAGAGAGAGAGATCACACGGAGAGAGACAGAAAGATCACAGGGAGAGAGGGAGAGATCAGAGAGAGAGAGAAAGAGATCACAGGGAGAGAGAGAGATCTCAGAGAGAGAGAGAAATCAGAGGGAGAGAGAGAGATCACAGGGAGAGAGAGAGATCACAGGGAGAGTGAGATCACAGGGAGAGTGAGATCACAGAGAGAGAGATCACAGGGAGAGAGAGAGATCGCGTGGAGAGAGAGATCACACAGAGAGAGAGATCAGAGAAAGAGAGATCACAGAGAGAGGGAGAGATCACAGGGAGAGAGAGAGATCACAGGGAGAGAGAGATCACAGAGAGAGAGAGATCAGAGAAAGGGAGATCACAGAGAGAGGGAGAGATCACAGGGAGAGAGAGAGAGATCACAGGGAGAGAGAGAGATCACAGGGAGAGAGGTCACAGTGAGAGAGAGGGAGAGAGAGATCACAGAGAGAGAGAGAAATCACAGGGAGAGAGAGATCAGAGAAAGAGAGATCACAGAGAGAGGGAGAGATCACAGGGAGAGAGAGAGAGATCACAGGGAGAGAGAGAGAGATCAAAGGGAGAGAGAGAGAGATCACAGGGATACAGAGATCACAGGGAGAGAGGTCACAGTGAGAGAGGGAGAGAGAGAGATCACAGGGAGAGAGACAGAGATCACAGGGAGAGAGAGATCAGAGAAAGAGAGATCACAGAGAGAGAGAGATCACAGGGAGAGAGAGAGAGACCACAGGGAGAGGGAGAGATCACAGGGAGAGAGAGAGATCACAGGGTGAGAGAGATCACAGGGAGAGAGAGATCACAGGGAGAGAGAGATCTCAGAGAGAGAAATCAGAGGGAGAGAGAGAGATCACAGGGAGAGTGAGATCACAGCGAGAGAGAGATCACGGGGAGAGAGAGAGATCACAGGGAGAGAGATCAGAGAGAGAGATCACAGGGAGAGAGAGAGATCACAGGGAGAGAGAGAGATCACAGGGAGAGAGGTCACAGCGAGAGAGGGAGAGAGAGATCACAGGGAGAGATAGATCAGAGAAAGAGAGATCACAGAGAGAGAGAGATCACAGGGAGAGAGAGAGAGACCACAGGGAGAGGGAGAGATCACAGGGAGAGAGAGAGATCACAGGGAGAGAGAGATCACAGGGAGAGAGAGATCACAGGGAGAGAGAGATCACAGGGAGAGAGAGATCTCAGAGAGAGAGAAATCAGAGGGAGAGAGAGAGATCACAGGGAGAGAGAGATCTCAGAGAGAGAGAAATCAGAGGGAGAGAGAGAGATCACAGGGAGAGAGAGATCACAGGGAGAGAGAGAGATCACAGGGAGAGAGAGAGAGATCACAGGGAGAGAGAGATCAGAGAGAGAGATCAGAGAGAGAGAGATCACAGAGAGATAGAGATCACAGGGAGAGAGAGAGATCACAGGGAGAGAGAGATCAGAGAAAGAGAGATCACAGAGAGAGAGAGAGATCACAGGGAGAGAGAGAAAATCACAGGGAGAGAGAGATCTCAGAGAGAGAGAAATCAGAGGGAGAGAGAGAGATCACAGGGAGAGAGAGATCAGAGAGAGAGATCAGAGAAAGAGAGATCACAGAGAGAGATAGAGATCACAGGGAGAGAGAGAGATCACAGGGAGAGAGAGAGATCACAGGGAGAGAGGTCACAGCGAGAGAGGGAGAGAGAGAGATCACAGGGAGAGAGAGATCAGAGAAAGAGAGATCACAGAGAGAGAGAGATCACAGGGAGAGAGAGAGAGATCACAGGGAGAGAGAGAGATCACAGGGAGAGAGAGAGATCACAGGGAGAGAGATCACAGGGAGAGAGAGAGATCACAGGGAGAGTGAGATCACAGGGAGAGAGAGATCACAGGGAGAGAGAGAGAGATCACAGGGAGAGAGAGATCAGAGAAAGAGAGATCAGAGAGAGAGAGAGATCACAGAGAGAGAGATCACAGGGAGAGAGGTCACAGGGAGAGACAGAGAGATCTCGGGGAGGGAGAGAGAGAGATCACAGGGAGAGAGAGAGATCTCATGGAGAGAGAGAGATCACAGGGAGAGAGAGATATCTCATGGAGAGAGAGAGATCACAGGGAGAGAGAGAGATCTCATGAAGAGAGAGAGAGAGAGATCACATGGAGAGAGAGAGAGATCACAGGGACAGAGAGAGATCTCATGGAGAGAGATCACAGGGAGAGAGAGATCACAGAGAGAAAGTGAGATACCACAGGGAGAGAGAGAGATAGATCACAGGGAGAGAGGGATCACAGAGAGAGAGAGATCATAGGGAGAGAGAGAGCTCACAGGGAGAGAGAGAAAGATCACAGGGAGAGAGAGAGAGAGATCACAGGGAGAGACAGAGAGATCACAGGGAGAGAGAGATCACAGAAAGTGAGATACCACAGGGAGAGAGAGAGATAGATCACAGGGAGGGAGGGATCACAGAGAGAGAGAGAGATCACAGGGAGAGAGAGAGAGATCACATGGAGAGAGAGAGATCACAGGGAGAGAGAGAGATCACAGGGAGAGAGAGAGATCACATGGAGAGAGAGAGATCACATGGAGAGAGAGAGATCACATGGAGAGAGAGAGATAGATCACAGGGAGAGAGGGATCACAGAGAGAGAGAGATCATAGGGAGAGAGAGAGATCACATGGAGAGAGATCACATGGAGAGAGAGAGATCACAGGTAGAGAGAGAGATCACAGGGAGAGAGAGAGATCACAGGGAGAGAGAGAGATAGATCACAGGGAGAGAGGGATCACAGAGAGAGAGAGATCATAGGGAGAGCGAGAGATCACATGGAGAGAGATCAGATGGAGAGAGAGAGATCACAGGGAGAGAGAGAGATCACAGGTAGAGAGAGGGAGATCACAGGGAGAGAGAGAGATCACATGGAGAGAGAGAGATCACATGGAGAGAGAGAGATCACATGGAGAGAGAGAGAGAGATCACAGTGAGAGAGAGAGATCACAGGGAGAGAGAGAGAGATCACAGGGAGAGAGGGAGATCACATGGAGAGAGAGAGAGATCACAGTGAGAGAGAGAGAGATCACAGGTAGAGAGGTCACAGGGAGAGAGAGATCACAGGTAGAGAGGTCACAGGGAGAGAGAGATCACAGGGAGAGAGGTCACAGGGAGAGACAGGGAGATCACAGGGAGGGAGAGAGAGAGAGAGATCACACGGAGAGAGACAGAAAGATCACAGGGAGAGAGGGAGAGATCAGAGAGAGAGAGAAAGAGATCACAGGGAGAGAGAGAGATCTCAGAGAGAGAGAGAAATCAGAGGGAGAGAGAGAGATCACAGGGAGAGTGAGATCACAGGGAGAGTGAGATCACAGAGAGAGAGATCACAGGGAGAGAGAGAGATCACAGGGAGAGAGAGAGAGAGAGAGATACCACAGGGAGAGAGAGATCACGGAGAGAGAGAGAGAGATCACAGAGAGAGAGAGATCAGAGAAAGAGAGATCACAGAGAGAGGGAGAGATCACAGGGAGAGAGAGAGAGATCACAGGGAGAGAGAGAGATCACAGGGAGAGAGGTCACAGTGAGAGAGGGAGAGAGAGAGATCTCACGGAGAGAGAGAAAAGATCACATGGAGAGAGCGAGATCACAGAGAGAGATCAATCACAGGGGGAGAGAGAGATCACAGGGAGAGAGAGAGATAGATCACAGTGAGAGAGAGAGAGAGATCACAGGGAGAGAAAGAGAGATCACAGAAAGAGTGAGATACCACAGGGGGAGAGAGAGAGATCACAGGGAGAGAGGTCACAGGGAGAGGGAGAGAGATCACAGGGAGAGAGAGAGATCACAGGGGAGAGACAGATCACAGGGGGAGAGAGAGATCACATGGAGAGAGATCATAGGGAGAGAGAGAGAGATCACAGGGAGAGAGAGAGATCACAGGGAGAGAGAGAGATCACATGGAGAGAGAGAGAGAGAGAGAGAGATCTGGGAGAGAGAGAGATCAGAGAGAGAGATCACATGGATAGAGAGAGAGATCACAGAGGCAGAGAGAGAAAGAGATCACAGGGAGAGAGAGATCACAGTGAGAGAGAGATCACAGGGGGAGAGAGAGATCACAGGTGGAGAGTGAGAGATCACAGGGAGAGAGAGATCACAGTGAGAATGAGATCACAGTGAGAGAGAGATCACAGGGGGAGAGAGAGAGATCACAGGTGGAGAGTGAGAGATCACAGGGAGAGTGAGAGATCACAGAGAGAGAGAGATCACAGGGAGAGGGAGAGAGATCACAGGGAGAGAGAGAGATCACATGGAGTGAGAGAGATCACAGGGGGAGAGAGAGATCACAGGGAGAGAGAGAGATCACAGGGAGAGAGAGAGATCACAGAGGTAGGGAGAGAAAGAGATCACAGGGAGAGAGAGAGATCACAGGGAGAGAGAGAGATCACATGGAGAGAGAGAGAAATCACAGGGGGGGGAGAGAGAGAGAGATCACAGGGAGAGAGAGAGATCACAGGGAGAGAGCTCACAGGGAGAGGGAGAGAGATCACAGCGAGAGAGAGAGAGAGAGAGATCACAGAGGGAGAGAGAGAGATCACAGGGGGTTAGAGAGAAATCACAGGGGGAGAGAGAGATCACAGAGAGAGAGATCACATGGAGAGAGATCATAGGGAGAGAGAGAGAGATCACAGGGAGAGAGAGAGATCACATGGTGAGAGAGAGAGAGATCACAGAGAGAGAGAGAGTTCACAGAGAGAGGGAGATCACATGGAGAGAGAGAGAGATCACAGAGGTAGAGAAAGAAAGAGATCACAGGGAGAGAGAAAGAGATCACAGGGAGAGAGCGAGAGATCACATGGAGAGAGAGAGAAATCACGGGGAGAGAGAGATCACAGAGAGAGATCACAGGGGGAGAGAGAGAGAGATCACAGGGGGAGAGAGAGATCACAGAGAGAGAGATCACATGGAGAGAGATCATAGGGAGAGAGAGAGATCACATGGAGAGAGAGAGATCACAGCGAGAGAGAGAGATCACATGGAGAGAGAGATCACAGGGAGAGGGAGAGAGAGATCACAGGGGGAGAGAGAGAGATCACACGGAGAGAGAGAGAGATCACAGGGGAAGAGAAAGAGATCAAAGGGAGAGAGAGAGATCTTATGGAGAGAGAGATCAATCACAGGGAGAGAAAGATCACATGGAGAGAGAGAGAGATCACAGGGAGAGAGAGAGAGATCACAGGGAGATAGAGAGAGAGACAGAGAGATCACAGGGAGAGAGAGATCACAGGGGGAGAGAGAGAGATCACAGGGGAAGAGAGAGAGAGATCACAGGGAGAGAGAGAGATCACAGGGGAAGAGAGAGAGATCAAAGGGAGAGAGCGAGAGAGATCACAGGGAGAGAGCGAGAGAGATCACAGGGAGAGAGAGAGAAATCTCAGGGAGAGAGAGAGATCACAGGGGAAGAGAGAGAGATCAAAGGGAGAGAGAGAGAGAGATCACAGGGAGAGAGCGAGAGAGATCACAGGGAGAGAGAGAGAGATCACAGGGGGAGAGAGAGAGATCACAGGGAGAGAGAGAGATCACAGGGGAAGAGAGAGAGATCAAAGGGAGAGAGAGAGAGAGATCACAGGGAGAGAGAGAGAAATCATAGGGAGAGAGAGATCACAGGGAGAGAGAGAGAGATCACATGGAGAGAGAGAGAGAGATCACAGGGAGAGAGAGAGAGATCACAGGGGGAGAGATCTCATGGAGAGAGAGAGATCACAGGGGGAGAGAGAGATCACATGGAGAGAGAGATCACAGGGGGAGAGAGAGATCTTATGGAGAGAGAGATCAATCACAGGGAGAGAAAGATCACATGGAGAGAGAGAAAGATCACAGGGAGAGAGAGAGATCACAGGGAGAGCGAGATCACAGGGAGAGAGAGAGATCACATGGAGAGAGAGAGAAATCACAGGGGGGGGAGAGAGAGAGAGATCACAGGGAGAGAGAGCGATCACAGGGAGAGAGCTCACAGGGAGAGGGAGAGAGATCACAGCGAGAGAGAGAGAGAGATCACAGAGGGAGAGAGAGAGATCACAGGGGGTTAGAGAGAAATCACAGGGGGAGAGAGAGATCACAGAGAGAGAGATCACAGAGAGAGAGATCACATGGAGAGAGATCATAGGGAGAGAGAGAGAGATCACAGGGAGAGAGAGAGATCACATGGTGAGAGAGAGAGAGAGATCACAGAGAGAGAGAGAGTTCACAGAGAGAGGGAGATCACATGGAGAGAGAGAGAGATCACAGAGGTAGAGAAAGAAAGAGATCACAGGGAGAGAGAAAGAGATCACAGGGAGAGAGCTAGAGATCACACGGAGAGAGAGAGAAATCACGGGGAGAGAGAGATCACAGAGAGAGATCACAGGGGGAGAGAGAGAGAGATCACAGGGGGAGAGAGAGATCACAGAGAGAGAGATCACATGGAGAGAGATCATAGGGAGAGAGAGAGATCACATGGAGAGAGAGAGATCACAGCGAGAGAGAGAGATCACATGGAGAGAGAGATCACAGGGAGAGGGAGAGAGAGATCACAGGGGGAGAGAGAGAGATCACACGGAGAGAGAGAGAGATCACAGGGGAAGAGAAAGAGATCAAAGGGAGAGAGAGAGAGATCACAGGGAGAGAGAGAGAGATCACAGGGAGAGAGAGAGAGATCACAGGGAGATAGAGAGAGAGACAGAGAGATCACAGGGAGAGAGAGATCACAGGGGGAGAGAGAGAGATCACAGGGGAAGAGAGAGAGAGAGATCACAGGGAGAGAGAGAGATCACAGGGGAAGAGAGAGAGATCAAAGGGAGAGAGCGAGAGAGATCACAGGGAGAGAGCGAGAGAGATCACAGGGAGAGAGAGAGAAATCACAGGGAGAAAGAGAGATCACAGGGGAAGAGAGAGAGATCAAAGGGAGAGAGCGAGAGAGATCACAGGGAGAGAGCGAGAGAGATCACAGGGAGAGAGAGAGAGAGATCACAGGGGGAGAGAGAGAGATCACAGGGAGAGAGAGAGATCACAGGGGAAGAGAGAGAGATCAAAGGGAGAGAGAGAGAGAGATCACAGGGAGAGAGCGAGAGAGATCACAGGGAGAGAGAGAGAAATCATAGGGAGAGAGAGAGATCACAGGGAGAGAGAGAGAGATCACATGGAGAGAGAGAGAGAGATCACAGGGAGAGAGAGAGAGATCACAGGGGGAGAGATCTCATGGAGAGAGAGAGATCACAGGGGGGGAGAGAGATCACATGGAGAGAGAGATCACAGGGGGAGAGAGAGATCTTATGGAGAGAGTGATCAATCACAGGGAGAGAAAGATCACATGGAGAGAGAGAAAGATCACAGGGAGAGAGAGAGATCACAGGGAGATAGAGAGAGAGATCACAGGGAGAGAGAGATCACAGGGGGAGAGAGAGAGATCACAGGGAGAGAGAGAGATCACAGGGGAAGAGAGAGAGATCAAAGGGAGAGAGCGAGAGAGATCACAGGGAGAGAGCGAGAGAGATCACAGGGAGAGAGAGAGATCACATGGAGAGAGAGAGATCACAGCGAGAGAGAGAGATCACATGGAGAGAGAGATCACAGGGAGAGGGAGAGAGAGATCACAGGGGGAGAGAGAGAGATCACACGGAGAGAGAGAGAGATCACAGGGGAAGAGAAAGAGATCAAAGGGAGAGAAAGAGATCACAGGGAGAGAGCGAGAGAGATCACAGGAGAGAGAGAGAGAAATCATAGGGAGAGCGAGAGATCACAGGGAGAGAGAGAGATCACATGGAGAGAGAGAGAGAAATCATAGGGAGAGAGAGAGATCACAGGGAGAGAGAGAGAGATCACAGGGGGAGAGAGAGAGATCACAGGGAGAGAGAGAGAGATCACAGGGAGAGAGAGAGACATCACATGGAGAGAGACAGAGAAATCATAGGGAGAGAGAGAGAGAGATCACATGGAGAGAGACCACAGGGAGAGATCACATGGAGAGAGAGATCACAGAGAGAGAGATCATAGGGAGAGAGATAGATCACAGAAAGAGTGAGATACCACAGGGAGAGGGAGAGAGATCACAGGGAGAGAGAGAGAGATCACAGGGAGAGAGAGAGATCACAGGGGGGGAGAGAGATCGCAGGGAGAGAGAGATCACATGGAGAGAGAGCGAGAAATCATAGGGAGAGAGAGAGAGAGAGATCACATGGAGGGAGACCACAGGGAGCGAACACATGGAAAGAGAGATCACAGGGAGAGAGATAGATCACAGGGAGAGAGAGAGAGAGAAATCACATGGAGAGAGATCATAGGGAGAGAGAGAGATCACAGGGAGAAAGAGAGATCACATGGAGAAAGAGAGAGATCACAGTGAGAAAGAGAGAGATCACAGTGAGAAAGAGAGAGATCACAGGGAGAGAAAGATCACATGGAGAGAGCGAGATCACAGAGAGAGAGAGATCACAGGGAGAGAGAGAGAGATCACTGGGAGAGAGAGACAGAGAGATCACAGGGAGAGAGAGAGAGATCACTGGAAGGGAGAGAGAGAGATCACAGCGAGAGACAGAGAGAGATCAAAGGTAGAGAGAGAGATCCCAGGGAGAGAGAGAGCCCAGTGAGAGAGATCCCAGGAGAGAGTTCCCAAGGAGAGATCCCAGTGAGAGATCTCCCAGTGAGCGAGCGATCCTTGGGATGGAGATATACGAGGTGAGAGGGGATCTCAGGGAGGGCGAGATCCCAGCAAGAGAAAGATCCCAGGGAGAGAAAGATCACAGAGATAGATACTAGAGAGAGAAATCAAGATCCCAGGCAGAGAGAGATCCCAATGAGAGATCCAAGGGAGTGAAAGAGATCCCAGTGAGAGAGAGATTCCCAAGTGAGCATTCCTGGAGGGAGAGAGATCTCAGAGAGAGAGAAATCATAGGGACATAGAGATCCTGGTAGAGAGGGGGAATCCCAGGGAGATAGATATCCCAGAGAGAGATCCCAGTTACAGAGAGATCCCAGGGAACGAGCAATCCCAGGGAGAGAGGATCCCAGAGGGAAAGCAATCCCAGGGAGAGAGAGCGAGATCACAGGGAGAGAGGATCCCAAGGAGAGAGGATCCCAGGGAGAGATCTCTGGGAGAGAGAGATCTGATGGGCAGAGAGAGATCCCATGGATTGAGAGAGATCCCAGGGAGAGAGGGATCCCAGGGAGAAAGAGATCTAAGGAAGAATGAAAGGATCCCAGGGGGAGAGAGATTTCAGGATGAGAGAAATCTCAGGGAGAGAATGGATCCCAGGGAAAGAGAGAGATCCCACAGAGAGAGAACCCAAGGAGAGAGAGAGAGAGAACCCAGGGACAGAGATCCAGGAGCGAGAGATTGCAGTGAGAGAGGGGGTCCCAGGGAGAGAGCATCTCTGGGGAGAAAGCCCAGGGAGAGCGCGATCCCATGGAGATCCCAGGGAAAGCGGATCCCAGGGAGAGAGATCCCAAGCAGAGAAATGTTCCAGAGAGAAAGATCTCAGGGAGAGAGAGCCCAGAGAGCGAGCGATCCTAGGGAGAGTGATCCCAGGAGAGAGGGATCTTGGGGAGAGGGAGATCCCAGAGAGTGGGATCCCAGGGAGTGAGAGATCCCAGAGTGAGACAAATCCCAGAAAGAGAAAGGATCGCAGGGAGAGCTGGTCCCAGGGAGAGAGAGATCCCAGGGAGAGAGAGATCAGCACAGTGGGAGAACCTTCACCACACGGACTGCAGCGGTTCAAGAAGGCGGCTCACCACCACCTTCTCAAGGGGCAGTAAATGCCGGCCTCGCCAGCCACGCCCACATCCCATGAACAAATAAATAAATAAGATCTCAGGGAGAGAGAGGGGATCCCAGGGAGAGAGGGATTCCAGAGAGGAAAGGAGATCCGAGAAAAATAGGATCTCAATGAGAGAGGACCATATGGAGAGAGGAGATCCCCAAAGGACCAATGGGGATCCCAGTGAGAGACAGGAGGGGCCAGGGGAGAGGGGATCCCAGGGGTAGAAAGAGAATTACATGGGTCCCAGGGCAAATCTCAGGGGACCGATCCAGGGACCAGGCGGTACTATGGGATCCCAGGAAATGACAGAAATCTCAAAGCCAAGTAAAGAGGGCGGTAAAGGATTCCTAGAATGGGACCAGGAATGGGAGGATGGAGATCTGGGCTGACTCCCCCTCCGCCATTGTAGGACAGGTATTAGATCCTGGGGAAGGGACAGTGAAGATCACAGGGAGAGAAATGATCCTGGGGAAAGGCAAAGGATCCCAGGGAGAAACAGTGGATCCCAGCAATAGACAGGGGATGCCAGTGGCTGACCGAGGTTCTCGGGGGGGGAAACTGTAGATCCTCAGGTGTAGACAGGAGATCCCAAGCAAAGGCAGGGGGGCCTGGGGAGAAACACGGGATCCCAGGGACTGTTGGTGGATCCCAAGGAACCAGTGGATCACAGTGAGAGCCACAAAATCCCAGGGAGAAACAAAGGATTCCATGGAGAGACAGAGCACCTCGTGGAGATAGTGGCTTCCAGGTCAAGACAGGGGATCCCAGGGACCGGGGGATCCCAGGAAGAGATATGGAATCCAGGGAAAGGGGACCCCAGGGAGAGACAGTGGATCCCAGGGAGACACAGTGGATCCCAGGGAGAGACAAGAGATCTGAGGGACTGATAGGGGGTCCCAGGGAGATACAGTGGATCCCAAGGAGAGATGGGAAATCCAAGGGACCAGGTGGATCCCATACATCTGGGATGCTTCCCAGAGACTGACAGTGATCCCAAAGGCAGAAAGATGATCCAGGAACAGAGCGAATTGCAAAGAGAGACGGGGAATGTCGGAACCACAGTAGATCCTTACTGTGGCTTACTGTGGATCCCAGGCAGCGATGGGGATCCCAGGAACAGACAGTGGATTCCATAGACTGACAACAGGCCCCATTCACAAACAAAATATCCATTGGCAGGCAGTGGATCCCAGGACTGACTGGAGATCTCATAGGCTGACAGTGGATCCCAGATATGGGAGAGTGGGGCCGGGAGAACTGATAGAACAGTGGATCCCAGGGTAAGCAGAGAGTCACATGGGTGCACAGTGGATCCCAGAGTTGAACAGTGTATTTCGGGGTAGACAGTGGATCCCAGAGGTGCAGAGTGGATCCCAGAGGTGGACAGTGGATCGCGGGAGCAGACAGCAAATTTCAGGGGGAGACAGTGGCAGTTCCAAGGGACTGATGGCTGATCCATCTGGATTTACAGTGGATCCAAGAGATTGGAGATCCAGGAATCTGAGTCAGTGATGGTTGATCCCAGGGATCTGAGTGATTGACAGGAGATCTAAATCATTCTGAGAGTTGCCAGTTAACAGGAGATCCAGTAGATCACTGTCATCTGGTTGATCTCAACCTCTTGCTGATCCAACAGTCAATTCCAGAAGAATCCACACATCAGAACACAGTACACGGGTGAGATCCATCCCCTGAGAGAGAGAGGTGAGAGGGAGCTTTACTCTGTATCTAACCCTGTACCTGACCCTGGGAGTGTTTGATGGGACAGTGTGGAGGGAGCTTTACTCTGTATCTAACCCTGTACCTGCCCTGGGAGTGTTTGATGGGACAGTGTAGAGGGAGCTTTACTCTGTATCTAACCCTGTACCTGACCCTGGGAGTGTTTGATGGGACAGTGTAGAGGGAGCTTTACTCTGTATCTAACCCTGTACCTGACCCTGGGAGTGTTTGATGGGACAGTGTAGAGGGAGCTTTACTCTGTATCTAACCCTGTACCTGCCCTGGGAGTGTTTGATGGGACAGTGTAGAGGGAGCTTTACTCTGTATCTAACCCTGTACCTGAGCCTGGGAGTGTTTGATGGGACAGTGTAGAGGGAGCTTTACTCTGTATCTAACCCTGTACCTGCCCTGGGAGTGTTTGATGGGACAGTGTAGAGGGAGCTTTACTCTGTATCTAACCATGTACCTGACCCTGGGAGTGTTTGATGGGACAGTGTAGAGGGAGCTTTACTCTGTATCTAACCCTGTACCTGCCCTGGGAGTGTTTGATGGGACAGTGTAGAGGGAGCTTTACTCTGTATCTAACCCTGTACCTGCCCTGGGAGTGTTTGATGGGACAGTGTAGAGGGAGCTTTACTCTGTATCTAACCCTGTACCTGACCCTGGGAGTGTTTGATGGGACAGTGTAGAGGGAGCTTTACTCTGTATCTAACCCTGTACCTGACCCTGGGAGTGTTTGATGGGACAGTGTAGAGGGAGCTTTACTCTGTATCTAACCCTGTACCTGACCCTGGGAGTGTTTGATGGGACAGTGTAGAGGGAGCTTTACTCTGTATCTAACCCTGTACCTGACCCTGGGAGTGTTTGATGGGACAGTGTAGAGGGAGCTTTACTCTGTATCTAACCCTGTACCTGACCCTGGGAGTGTTTGATGGGACAGTGTAGAGGGAGCTTTACTCTGTATCTAACCCTGTACCTGACCCTGGGAGTGTTTGATGGGACAGTGTAGAGGGAGCTTTACTCTGTATCTAACCCTGTACCTGACCCTGGGAGTGTTTGATGGGACAGTGTAGAGGGAGCTTTACTCTGTATCTAACCCTGTCCCTGCCCTGGGAGTGTTTGATGGGACAGTGTAGAGGGAGCTTTACTCTGTATCTAACCCTGTACCTGACCCTGGGAGTGTTTGATGGGACAGTGTAGAGGGAGCTTTACTCTGTATCTAACCCTGTACCTGACCCTGGGAGTGTTTGATGGGACAGTGTAGAGGGAGCTTTACTCTGTATCTAACCCTGTACCTGCCCTGGGAGTGTTTGATGGGACGGTGTAGAGGGAGCTTTACTCTGTATCTAACCCTGTACCTGACCTGGGAGTGTTTGATGGGACAGTGTAGAGGGAGCTTTACTCTGTATCTAACCCTGTACCTGCCCTGGGAGTGTTTGATGGGACAGTGTAGAGGGAGCTTTACTCTGTATGTAACCCTGTACCTGACCCTGGGAGTGTTTGATGGGACAGTGTAGAGGGAGCTTTACTCTGTATCTAACCCTGTACCTGCCCTGGGAGTGTTTGATGGGACAGTGTAGAGGGAGCTTTACTCTGTATCTAACCCTGTACCTGACCCTGGGAGTGTTTGATGGGACAGTGTAGAGGGAGCTTTACTCTGTATCTAACCCTGTACCTGACCCTGGGAGTGTTTGATGGGACAGTGTAGAGGGAGCTTTACTCTGTATCTAACCCTGTACCTGCCCTGGGAGTGTTTGATGGGACAGTGTAGAGGGAGCTTTACTCTGACTTGTCGACTTGCCGGTCAGTGTGTGGATAAAGTCACCCCGTTTATCCCACGTCTGTCATTCCCAGGCGGACGTCACTCTGCTTTGCCCCGTGATCTGTTAGCCCACCGGTTGAGGGGAGTGACCCCCCATCAGAGGGAGGGAGAGCCCGTTCCTGCTCGGGGAGGGGGGGGCGAGTCGATTCATACCATCATAGGATCGTACAGCACAGGAGGAGGCCATTCAGCCCATCGTGCCTGTGCCGGCTCTTTGAAAGATCTATCCAATCAGTCCCACTCCCCCTGCTCTTTCCCCGTCTCCCTGTAAATCTTTCCCCTTCCAGTATTTCTCCGATTCCCCTTTTGAAAGTTATTATTGAATCTGCTCCCACCGCCCTTTCAGGCAGTGAATTCCAGATCATCACAACTCGCTGTAAAAAAACATTCTCCTCATCTCCCCCTCTGGCTCTTTCCCCGATCGCCTTAAATCCGTGTCCTCTGGTTCCCGACCCTCCTGCCCCCTGGAAACAGTCTCTCCTTATTTACTCTCTCAAAAACCCTTCCTGATTTTGAACCCCTCGATCAAATCTCCCCTTAACCTTCTCTGCTCTGAGGAGAACAATCCCAGCTTCTCCAGTCTCTCCACATCACTGAAGTCCCTCATCCCTGGGACCATTCCAGTAAATCTCCTCTCCGAGGCCCTCACATCCATCCTGAAGAGCGAGGCCCAGAATTGGGACAGCAGGAGGCGGCCCTTCAGCCCCTCGGAGCCCGTTGCCGTGGAGACAGGAGGAGGCCCCGCCCCCTCCCCCCCCCGCTGCTGTCAATCACCGCTCGGCGGGTGAGCTCACTTCCGCTCGCTGCCGGCCGGTTTATTTCCGGTGCGTCGGGTTCCTCTTCCCCCCCGGGCACGGGTTACGGGCCGGCGCGGTGTGAAGGCGTCACTTCCGGTGTGTGTGGGGGGTGTGTGTCGCCGTTCGTCCTCCCCCCCCCCCGGTGCACTGCCCGCCGGTTCCGGTTCCGGGTGAGAGTTGGAGCGGCCGCGATGGAGGCGCCGGCGGTGCTGAGAATCCTCACGGAGCAGGTCCGGGGGTCGGGGTTCGAGGGGTCGGTGTACGGGGTCAGGGGTCGGTGTACGGGGTCAGGGGTCGGTGTACGGGGTCAGGGGTCGGTGTTCGGGGTCGGTGTTCGGGGTCAGCGTTCGGGGGGTGGGTGTTCGGGGTCAGGGTTCGGGGGGTCGGTGTTCGGGGTCAGGGTTCGGGGGGTGGGTGTTCGGGGTCAGGGTTCGGGGGGTCGGTGTTCGGGGTCAGGGTTCGGGGGGTCGGTGTTCGGGGTCAGGGTTCGGGGCGGTGGGGGTTCGGGGGTCGGTGTCAGGGTTCGGGGGGGTCTGTGTTTGGGGTCAGGGTTCGGGGTCAGGGTTCGGGGGTTGGTATTCGGGGTCAGGGTTCGGGGGGTCGTTGTACAGGGTCAGGGGTCGGTGTTTGGGGTCGGGGTCAGGGTTCGGGGGGTCGGTGTACGGGGTCAGGGGTCGGTGTTTGCGGTCGGGGTCAGGGTTCGGGGGGTCGGTGTTCAGGGTCAGGGTTCGGGGGTGAGTGTTCGGGGTCAGGGTTCGGGGGTCGGTGTTTGGGGTCAGGGTTCGGGGGTCAGGGTTCATTGACCTTTCTCTCTGTTTCCTGCAGGTTTCCTCGGTCTCCGCCCACGTTGAGAATTTAATTCAGCGAATCCGGTCCGGGGCTCAGCGGACCGACAAGGTCAGTACCCTGGGGGAGGGTCAGGGGTCGTGACCCTGGGGGAGGGTCAGGGGTCGTGACCCTGGGGGAGGGTCGGGGTCAGGAACAGGCCATTCGGCCCATCGGGTCTATCCCGGTGTTTATGCTCCACTCGAGCCTCCTCCCTCCCTCCTCCATCTCACCCTCTCACCATCTCCTTCTATCCCTTTCTCCCTCATGTGTTTATCGAGCTTCCCCTTAAATCCATCTCCACTATTCACCTCAACCACTCCTTGTGGGAGTGAGTTCCACATTCTCACCACTCTCTGGGGAAAGAAGTTTCTCCTGAATTCCCCATTGGATTTATTACTGACTCTCTTATATTTATGGCCCCCCCTAGTTCTGGTCTCCCCACAAGTGGAAATATCTTCTCTACATCTACCCTATCGAACCCTCTCATAATCTTAAAGACCTCCATCAGGTCACCCCTCAGTCTTCTCTTTCCCAGAGAAAAGAGCCCCAGTCTGTTCAGCCTTTCCTGATAGTTATAAACCTCTCAGTTCTGGGATCATCCTGGTAAATCTTTTTTTGCACCTTCTCCAGTGCCTCGATATCCTTTTATATCCTAAAGCCCCCGCACACCTGCTGATATTCTCTCTCCAACACCCTTCTCTTTAACCCCTGGTCCTTCTCCTCGACCAGTGTTGCTCTCAGTGAATTCCAGAGCTTTGGGCAAAGGCACCTGAAGGACTCTCGTCTCCCTCCAACTTCAGAAGAATCAGAGGGTTGTCCTATGCCATGTTGGCCTTTATTGCAAGGAGGATTGGAGTACAAGAGTGAGGAAGTCTTACTACAGTTGTACAGGGCTTTGGTGAGACCTCACCTGGAGTACTGTGTACAGTTTTGGTCTCCTTATCTAAGGAAGGATATACTTGCCTTAGAGGCGGTGCAACGAAGGTTCACTAGATTGATTCCTGGGATGAGAGGGTTGTCCTATGAGCAGAGATTGAGTAGAATGGGCCGATACTCTCTGGAGTTCAGAAGAATGAGAGGTGATCTCATTGTAACATGTAAGATTCTGAGGGGGTTTGACAGGGTGGATGCTGAGAGGCTGTTTCCCCCTGGCTGGAGAGTCTAGAACCAGGGGGCATAGTCTCAGGATAAGGGGTCGGCCATTCAAGACTGAGATGAGGAGGAATTTCTTCACTCAGAGGGTTGTGAATCTCTGGAATTCTCTACCCCAGAGGGCTGTGGATGCTCAGTCGTTGAGTATATTCAAGACTGAGATCGATAGATTTTTGGACTCTGGGGGAATCGAGGGATACGGGGATCGGGGGGGGAAAGTGGAGTTGAGGGCGAAGATCAACCATGATCCGATTGAATGGCGGAGCAGACTCGAGGGGCCGAATGGCCTCGTCCTGCTCCTATTTCTCAAGTTTCAATCCACACCCTGCTCACTCCCAATAACCTGGTGACACGACCTCTCCACAGGGCCTGAGTTTCCTGCAGCTGAAGAACCAGATGCTGTCGATGTATCTGTCGGACATGGTGTACGTCATTCTACGCAAAGTCTCGGGAAACACACTGAAGGACGAGAGTGCCATTCTACGACTGGTCGAAATACGCACGGTACACAGGGAATGACAGGCTGGAATCTAATCGAGGGGTTCGGGGGGGTTTATATATAGAATAACAGATACCCGGGAGTGAGTTACAGACTGGAATCTAATCGAGGGGTTCGGGGGGTTTATATATAGAATAACAGATACCTGGGAGTGAGTTACAGGCTGGAATCTAATCGAGGGGTTCGGGGGGTTTATATATAGAATAACAGATACCTGGGAGTGAGTTACAGACTGGAATCTAATCGAGGGGTTCGGGGGGTTTATATATAGAATAACAGATACCCGGGAGTGAGTTACAGACTGGAATCGAATCGAGGGGTTCGGGGGGTTTTATATATAGAATAACAGATACCCGGGAGTGAGTTACAGGCTGGAATCTAATCGAGGGGTTCGGGGGGTTTATATATCGAATAACAGATACCCGGGAGTGAGTTACAGACTGGAATCTAATCGAGGGGTTCGGGGGGTTTATATATAGAATAACAGATACCCGGGAGTGAGTTACAGACTGGAATCTAATCGAGGGGTTCGGGGGGGTTTATATATAGAATAACAGATACCCGGGAGTGAGTTACAGACTGGAATCTAATCGAGGGGTTCGGGGGGGTTTATATATAGAATAACAGATACCCGGGAGTGAGTTACAGACTGGAATCTAATCGAGGGGTTCGGGGGGTTTATATATCGAATAACAGATACCCGGGAGTGAGTTACAGACTGGAATCGAATTGAGGGGTTCGGGGGGGTTTATATATCGAATAACAGATACCCGGGAGTGAGTTACAGACTGGAATCTAATCGAGGGGTTCGGGGGGTTTATATATAGAATAACAGATACCCGGGAGTGAGTTACAGACTGGAATCTAATCGAGGGGTTCGGGGGGTTTATATATAGAATAACAGATACCCGGGAGTGAGTTACAGACTGGAATCTAATCGAGGGGTTCGGGGGGTTTATATATAGAATAACAGATACCCGGGAGTGAGTTACAGACTGGAATCTAATCGAGGGGTTCGGGGGGTTTATATATAGAATAACAGATACCCGGGAGTGAGTTACAGACTGGAATCTAATCGAGGGGTTCGGGGGGTTTATATATAGAATAACAGATACCCGGGAGTGAGTTACAGGCTGGAATCTAATCGAGGGGTTCGGGGGCTTTATATATAGAATAACAGATACCCCGGGAGTGAGTTACAGACTGGAATCTAATCGAGGGGTTCGGGGGGGTTTATATATAGAATAACAGATACCCGGGAGTGAGTTACAGAATGGAATCTAATCGAGGGGTTCGGGGGGTTTATATATAGAATAACAGATACCCGGGAGTGAGTTACAGAATGGAATCTAATCGAGGGGTTCGGGGGGTTTATATATAGAATAACAGATACCCGGGAGTGAGTTACAGACTGGAATCTAATCGAGGGGTTCGGGGGGTTTATATATAGAATAACAGATACCCGGGAGTGAGTTACAGACTGGAATCTAATCGAGGGGTTCGGGGGGGTTTATATATAGAATAACAGATACCCGGGAGTGAGTTACAGACTGGAATCTAATCGAGGGGTTCGGGGGGGTTTATATATAGAATAACAGATACCCGGGAGTGAGTTACAGACTGGAATCTAATCGAGGGGTTCGGGGGGTTTATATATAGAATAACAGATACCCGGGAGTGAGTTACAGACTGGAATCTAATCGAGGGGTTCGGGGGGTTTATATATAGAATAACAGATACCCGGGAGTGAGTTACAGGCTGGAATCTAATCGAGGGGTTCGGGGGGTTTATATATAGAATAACAGATACCCGGGAGTGAGTTACAGACTGGAATCTAATCGAGGGGTTCGGGGGGGTTTATATATAGAATAACAGATACCCGGGAGTGAGTTACAGACTGGAATCTAATCGAGGGGTTCGGGGGGTTTATATATAGAATAACAGATACCCGGGAGTGAGTTACAGACTGGAATCTAATCGAGGGGTTCGGGGGGGTTTATTTCTGGAATGACGGATTCTCTTCCCATTGGTTCAGGTGTTGGAGAAGATGAGACCCGTCAATCAGAAGCTGCGATACCAGATCGATAAACTGGTGAAAACGGCCCTCACTGGAAGCCTGGGTGAGGACCTTTCACCCTCTGAGGCCTGGTGTTAAATCCAGCCCCAGACAGAGGGGCGGACGGGCTCCTCCCTCCTCCCTCCCCCCCCCTCCCCCTCCCCCTCCCCCCTCCCCACTCCGCCTCCCCCCCCCCCTCCCCCCCCCCCCTCCCACTCCGCCTCCCCCCCCCCTCCCCCCCCCCCCTCCCACTCCGCCTCCCCCCCCCCTCCCCCCCCCCCCTCCCACTCCGCCTCCCCCCCCCCCTCCCACTCCGCCTCTCCCCCCCCCCCTCCCACTCCGCCTCCCCCCCCCCCCTCCCCACTCCGCCTCCCCCCCCCCCCTCCCACTCCGCCTCTCCCCCCCCCCCCCTCCCACTCCGCCTCCCCCCCCCCCTCCCACTCCGCCTCCCCCCCCCCCCCTCCCCACTCCGCCTCCCCCCCCCCCTCCCACTCCGCCTCCCCCCCCCCCCCCTCCCCACTCCGCCTCCCCCCCCCCCTCCCCACTCCGCCTCCCCCCCCCCCTCCCACTCCGCCTCTCCCCCCCCCCCCCCTCCCACTCCGCCTCTCCCCCCCCA